>NC_133648.1:84352330-84623649 GCF_009905375.1 Apium graveolens | reverse complement strand
TTAACTCTTTTTAATAGATTAAAATACCCAGCAGGGGGGGAGCCCATCCTTGGGAGCCCATGGGAGGACAAAATAGTTGTTTTTTTAACACGTTAAAATCATAGGTCAAGCTGGGCCCGGCCTGCTTCAACAACAAGTCTATGAAATGAGCTGGGCCCCAGCCCGCTTGGGAAAATATAAGCATAACCAGATTAGAGATAAAGATAGGGAGAGGTGATCACAAACTAACTTAAAATTTAAGGATAGCCACGATGCAAGCCCATATCGGGGTGGGGGGGGGGGAGGGCGGGCAGCCCAGCCCGCTATCATGTGTACATGGCCAGGGTCGCACTATGCTAGAAGAAGATACATGAACAAGATGTGAGCCCCTAGGCCTGGCCCGCTAATGCGAGTACGCTTACAACACTTGTGAGATAGTAATGGTGCGAGACTGCTCTACTTAAATTTTCATTCATTTTGTTTGATTGAACAATGATGCAAAGCTGATTAGTTCCACTCACTGTGAAGGTATAACACCCGCCATATACGGCCAGGGTTATGATAACTTTTGGTCAGTAGAGGCACTGTGAGTTTACACAAGATTAAGGAAGCTAGCTAGCACAATAAAGATAAATGCGGGCAGCAAAAGGACTTGTAATTTTATACAAACAAGAGATAAATAAGTTATAACCCAAGGCAGAAATATTTCAAATACAAACGCGAGTCGAGAAGGGTGCCTGCTTACCCGGTCAAAAGTCTAGTTCCAAATAAAATTAATCTAAGTGTTATCAGCCTCGCGTCTCCTTGCGAGCCTCATCAGCCGTGACCCGGGCCTGCTCAGCTGCGAGCCGAGCCTCCTCAACAATCTGAGCGTCCTGTTTCATCTCCAGCTTTAGCTTCTCAGCATGCCTAGCGGTGCCCGCGCCCAGAGCCGCCCAATCAAAGTCAGGAACCTTACTCATAAAGATTTTCATGAAGTTCCAGGCCCCCAGGTTCCTGGCATCAGCGAGGGCGTCCTCGCGGCTCGCGGTCAAGGCAGAAACTGACCCCCTCCAGCTCGAGCACCCTCTTCTCGAGTCTATCCTTCTCCTCCTACCATTCATCCGCGGTCCAGGTGATGAGCCTCTTTCTGCTCCCTTAAAGCCTTCTCGTGAGCATCATTCAAGTCGAGCATCTTTTGATTTAATTATTCACCAGCGTAACTTTCCTCCTGCCCATGCTCGGTGACCTTGCTCTGAAGGGACTTGACCTTAGATTCGAGCTTTATATTGGTATGGCTGAGGGCTCGTATTTCTCGAGGCTTAGACAGCTAGCGACGGTAATACACCTCAGCGGCGGCCCGGGTCAGTACGTCCTGGTTGGCCTCGAGAGAAGAAGAGGACCAATTCTTCACATCCTGGTCACTGATGTTAGCTTGAGCGAGCCGGCCAAATATGGTCACGACCGTGTTGATCGAAGAAGAAGTGGGGAGATGAGCATCAGATGGAGCAGCCTTTTTTGGGTCAGGCTCGTTAGTTTTTCCCTCCTTGTGGCCTCTGTGCCTTTTCAGCCGAGGAGAAGGCCCTAAGCTCCTAAGATGCTCGGTAAGAGTAGTCATACGGGCTGGAGGGTTAGCCTGAGAGCCCGCTGTGGTCGCAGCCGCAGGCTGAACTGGGCACGAGGCTTGCAGCTTGCTCTGCCTCCTCCATAAAGGGGATGGGGGATATGGCCATTTCTGAAAAGAAGACAATAAAGTAATACATTAGTCACAATGGAGAGAAGAGATGCGAGCAGATAATAAATGCAGGAAATTAAAATACAATGTAAAGTGAGATGCGTGCAGGAAATATAAACATGCGAGCACACAGGCTCACATGTTCGGGTCCGAGGTTCTTACCCTTTCTGGCTCATTTCTTTGGCTTCTTCTTTTGAGGAGTCAGTGTAATATCCGGTATATATCGTGTAATTATTTTGCTATTAAATAATTATTATACGTGTCCAGTATTTATTCTGTGAATTTATTGTTAAGTGTTATCTGTATTAGGATATTAAAAAATAATATTAATTGAGTATTTTAATTTTTATATGTCCAAAATAAAATATAGATAACTGTCATATCTTCCTAATTATTTTTACATTGATTTATGAATTTATAAGAATCATATGAAATTTATAAAATCTTCTTCCGGGTATTTAAAAATCTATTTTATAAAAACGGGAACCAACCAACGTCACCCGTTGTTATATTTTTGGAACCCGAAACTCTTCCGAGAACTCCTTCCTAACCCAATTGTAATATTCCGAGCATTTTCCATGTTTCGACTTTTTCGATCCGGCGTTACGGTTTGTCCTGCGCGGGTCCCGGCGCAACATTTTCGATCCAATATTTGTTTCGGAAAATCAATAAAACTCGTATTTTCGATAAATGGGAGCTTTTTATTAAACTACCACAATTATCACTTTGTAGTACGTGTAACCAGGCGCTGAGACCAGACCGCAGTACAATTGTACTGATTTGGATAATTATCCCGAAAACCGATACCGTTTGGATCAGTTTTATAAATAAACGTACCGTTTTATATCCAGAATGATCCAACGGGATACTAATTTTCCGTAAATATAAATAGCCTTTTACCGTATTTTATTTCGTATCAAATCATTTGCAGACAGATAATTATATAATTTTACAGAGAAAAATCATATATTCATAAACTGTTCCAAGAATCAAACTAACTTTTGAAGGTGTTATTGATCTTTGTTTAAAAAGCTCGAGTACCAGATTCGAAGGTCTTGAAGAGCTCTATCAGTTTCCATAACCTATTTTACTGCAGAATCAAAGGTTGATTTTATAAATTTTTATTTATTTTCGAATTATTTGATTAAAAATATGAATTTTTGTTCGGATGGTTGTTTGTATGATTTGATGATTTTGATATATTATACGTCTGATTTGGAGTTCAATAACATGTTCAAATTTGAGTTTGATTTTCAAATTTCAAAATTAGGGTTTATAACCCGTATGAATGTTTTCAATTGAAATTTGGGGGGTTTGATTCAGGGGGTTATTAGTTGTTGATTTATAGTGGATTGTGTTCCTTATTAAATTTGCAATCGATTGGTATATAGCTCGTTAGTAGAGGATTAGTGAATTGAAGGGAGTTGTGTTTTTAAGTTTTACGATGTTCGCACGGAAACCGGCGATGTTCTTGGCCATTTCCGGCCAGGACATGGATCATTATTGAATTTTGATTGCATGTATAAGTTGCTGGTAACCTGTAGATTAATTCTGGACAGTTTGGTGGCCTGAGGTGGCCGGAATCGTGTTCTCCGGCCACACTCCGGCGAGTCGACGGTGGGAATTTGCAAAATTACAAACAGGCCCCTGTACTTTTGGAGATGATGAAGTTAGGTCCCTGAAGTTTCCAGACTTTACAAAAATTGGATTCCTGTTTTAAAAATGTTTAAAAATCATATTTCCTATTTATTTTTATTATAAAAATTCGTTTTTAATTTCTGAAAATTCTAAAAAAAAAAATTGTATTTTAATTCCGAAAATTATTTTTAATTCAAAACTAAATCTGAATTAATTAGTTAATTAATTTCAGTTAATTTTTAATTGATTAATTGGTCAATTAATTCGAAAATTAATTGATTAATTAATTTAATTAATTATTAATTGATTTTAACTAATTATTTAATTAGGTTTAATTATTTAAAAATGATGTAAAAATTCCAAAAAATAGTTTCGAGCTTTAAAATATTATTCTAAATTATTTTCAAGGCTCGATAATTATTATAAAATTGTTTCGAAGCCAGAATTGGCTAATCGAACCCTGTTTATTTACCCGAAATTGATCCAACGACCCGTTTTAATTCCGAAAAATATTTTAAAAATCATTTTAAATAACCAAAAGCTTATTTATGACCCGAGACTTCTTTATAAATGATATATCATTGATTACGTGATGTATTATGTGTTATACGTGACTTGCTGATTAACTATCGGTCTATATATTCGGTGTTTACTTGATTATTGCGTAACCTTCAATCCGTTAATCGGATTTGGGTGAAACGAAGGGTAGATAGAAGTATGTGTTGAATAGAATCGTATGAGTTGATTATTGATAGATGCTTATGATATGTGAGCAGAAGAGGCAAGACGTAGGAAAGGGAAACAGGTAGTTGAGAAGTAAGACGGTTGAGATTGGAAGCGAGTGCAGGATAGTAAGCTAATACCAGGAAAGTGTTCTGAACTTTCTCGAGATATTATAGTACTTGATAGTTTTGTTGATCTTGCAAGTGCTTTGAAGCACAGAAACCTAAACCCTGATTCCAGTTTTGATCTTGAGCCATGAACCTTATTCTTTCTAAGCCATTGATTATTGCATACCCAAATATGAACCTCAAATATACGATACTACTCCACAAATACATATAAACTAAATACTGAACACTGAATCGAATTACCCACACACTCAAACCATTGCATCCTATGCTTTGAAAGGAAAAATCCTTGAAACCTTTAAACACTGATTCCTTTGTTATTCAATTCTTTCATTACCCAACAACTAAGCCTTGAAGCTGCCATATTGATTCTCATGAATCCTGAAACCATTTCATTATGGAGCATCCAATGTTGTTAATGATTCTATTTATTGCCATTATTGCTTATTCTGTTATTATGTTAGAATTTGTAATAACCCCAAAATTTTCAACTTTTTATAACCCTTGTGAATAGTGTTTTAGCTGAATGAGAAAACTTTTCATGCCACACTATGTAGGGGTTCTGTTATGGATATTCTGGGATATTATTAGTACTCTATGAAGTATATAAGTGTATGTAAAGATCGTCAGAATCCAATTCCGAACACTTTGGTTTTTCCCGGAAATCCACAAGATACGGAGAGAATTGAGTATAAGGTAACAGGATAAAAAGGATTTAAATTAAAGGATTATAATAGAGGATCATAAAAAGGAATATAATGTATTGAGAAAGGTTAAGGGAACCTAAGTAATAAGATCCCGGGTATGATCCTTCAAACGATAAACGAGAACGAAAGTAAGCGAACCGTATAACAGATCAGCGGTCATTAGGCAAACGATTAGGAAGTTAATCAAAGGGATTAGTGGGAATGATGTCATCCAACCAATAGAAAGAGGACAAGGAAGGGAGGATGACATCATGAGGATGACATAAGCATGACATGGGAAGGAAGGAAGTGTGGTGGTTTTGTAACCACACAAATTCAAGGGCAAAAAGGTAATTGACTAAATCAAATACAAAAACCAAGCAACCAAGCCAAGTAAAATCATTTTCATCAAAAATCAAAAGCAACCAAGGCTTTGTTCTTGAAGCTCTCGGCTTTTCACTATTCAAAAGGCAAGAAGAATTTCAAAACTCAAGATCCAAGCCTCCTAAATTGGTAAGATAATTCCCTAATCATCTTCATGCTTAGTTAGGACTATATCATGAGTTTAAGCCATTAATTCCTTCTCAATGTTCTTCATTTAATCAAAGAAGAAGACAATGAATAGTGTTTTCAAGTTTTTAACTTGAAATTTTTCTTGTTTTTCTTGAAGATCCAAGCATTCTTAAGACTTCTCAAAGCTTCTTAAGGCTTCCTAGCTCCTCCCACCACTTCAAGGAAGGTATACCATCTCCAAACCCTAGATTCCTATATATTATAAGATGATTTTGATTAGTAGGATGATATTGTAGCTTGTTGTTATGATTTAGAGTTTGGGATTTGGAATGGTAGTGAAATGGAATGGTAATTGTTGTGGTTTTGATTTAAAAGAACTTAAGTATGATTAAAGTTAAGTTTAGGCATAAGTATGAATGATTAAATTAAATGGGTTGGGGTTGTTATGATGTGATAAGGATGGATGTTGGTTGTATGTTGGATTTGAGGTTGGTTTGTGGTTGGTTTTGAATGGTTTAAAATTTGGAAATCGCGTAAACATAGCCGTCGTAACGTCCGATTTTCTTTGGACTGTTTTTGTGCATAACATTAGGACCCGAGAACCCCCTGCTAGAATATGACCACTGCCATGTTTAGATAGCTCATGTTACGAGCTTCGTTTTGATATGTAGTTCGTTCGATTCCGATGCACGGTTAAGGAGAAACGACCGTTTCAAGTAACGGCGTTTCGCGAACGAAACTTTTTCCCTCGCCTTACTTTGAAACATAGGTTAAAGACCAAAAAGGGTTAATTAATGTATGAAACATTTATGGTAAGTGTGTTAGGCAGTTGGTAAGACACTCGCGAAGGAATCGCTTTAAAACTCGTAAAGGTTAAATTATTAAAAATGGTGGAGCCGAGGGTACCCGAGTGATTTAAGCCAATCAGTGAGCGCAAATCAAGCGTTAGAGTCTAAGTTAGTTAAAGTATAGATTTACAAGTGATTTTGGTTTAATTCCAACTTACTTGTTGTTTATAGGTTACCAGACTCGTCCCGAGCCTTTTATCAACCCAAGTCGCTCAGGCAAGTTTTCTACCCGTTATACTGTTGTTGTGATGTATATATGTATATGCATTATCTTGCGATAGATGCATGTTGGTTAATTAGCAAATGTTACGATATATTGAAGCATGCTGATATGGTATATATATATGCATGCCTGTCTCATATTCTTGAGTTATATATCTGTTGGTTCAGTTGATAATACCTATGCTAGAGAATAGCGGTAACTTGCATATACCCTTAGTATAGGGACCCAAAGGTGAAAATATTTTCTAAAACCGGGAGTCGAGGATCCCGAGTAGATTTTGTATATTATGGATATGGATATATATATATATATATTTATATATATATATATGGTTATAGTTTTCCAAACTATTAATCGAATAAGGTTTATTCGATAACTTTAACTTTATTTTATTATTGAATATTATTTCGAATATTATTCGAAGGCGTATGACTCCTTTTATTTATTTATTTGAATATTATTTGAATATTCATTCGAAGGCTTATGACTCAGTTTATATTATTTAATGAATATTATTTGAATATTCATTTGAGGATCTATGACTCCGATTATTTGCTGAGGTATATTCTTTATTTTATTAAAGAATAAGGTGTCAATAATCAAACTTATTTTCGATTATTCAAATAAAGATAATACGTTCATATAAGTATATCTTTGGTTATTTAATACTCGTTTCAAGTATAAGTTTTAATACTTCTACTTCAATTATTTTTATAAAGATTATTCTTTATGGGAATATTATTTAAATAATAATATTCAGTCATTTTCTAAATATTCTGGGGACTGATTTACTTCATTAAATCAGCTTTACTCCAAACACTCTATAAAGTGTTTTCGAGTCTTCAAAATGATTTTTAAAGTCAGAGCGGATCCCAAAATTCATTTTTATATTTAAGATCTTCCTTTTAAGGGGATTTAAATACTCGCTCAAAACCTGAGGGATCCGGCTCTGTGGTGTATTTTATATTCGCAACACGGTTGCAGTTTTGGTAAATGAATTGATTACTTACCCAACATTCGGGAAGTAAGTCCATCTATTGAGTCGGCATAAGCGACAGGCCGGGGTACGGTCTATCAAAGTGTAAGTGGCTGGGTGGCAGTCCATCAACGCGTAAGAGGCCGGGTGGCGGTCCAGCACAAGGTCCTTATGTGGCCAGGGTGATGACCGGTGGGGGATTCATCCATCTACTAGTAGAAAAGGTTACTTATTGGTATCTTTGCCTGATCAGCAAGATATCTGGTTTATGCCAAAATTCTTTTCCTTTCCAAAATTTATTGGATGTTTCAAACTCTGTTCATACTTTACATAACAGAGGTTCCAGGAAATGTTTAAGAGATATATATGTGGATATATATATCGGGACTAAATAAAGTATCTCGTAACTTTTTTTTCATTCAATAATATTTCAAAGATTGAATCTATTCAAGTCTTAACTTGTGGTCTCATCTATGGGATGTTTTTCTTAAAACTTATAATACTTTGAACGGTGGTAGTTCAAGTAGCTTTATAAATGATATAAGTGTGGTGAAGTATTGGTAATTTCATTCCTTGTTTTTACTTATATCTAGTAAGTAATTATCTTACACATGATAGAGATTCTATTAAGTATCCATTTAGATACTTATATTATTATTATCACTATGTATTATCTTGCGAGCTGTAAGACTCACTCTTGCTTTATTTTTTCATCACACAACAACAGTTAGGAGAGATGGCCAGACTCCAGCAGACCCAGCGCAAGCGCGTGGGAAGCGTCCCGCGTCTTCCCGATGATGTTGTAGCTGCTATAGCTGCAGAGGTAGATCCATTGTAGATCAGACCATCTACTTTTGAGAATCAAATTATGTATAATTATAACTTGTGGCAGATAATGGCAATTAACTGTAAATTTATCAAGTAATCATTTTGGGTTGTAATAACTGTTAAATGGTGGATTCAAAGACTTGCATTTATTTCAATTTCATCTCTGAGACTATAACGGGTTGTGGTGTGTGTTAGTATGGGGTCACAGGATGAGGTTATTTATTATTAATTAAGTGAAGTGATATTATGGAAAGAAAGACCGTGACAACCCGGATCCCCGACCCCGGATCTGGGGGTGTTACAGAAATGGTATCAGAGCTAAGCGTTATAAACCTCAGAGATGATGCGTCGATATAATAACAAACTCACAAAGATAATAAGAACTCTTGCCAAGTTCATGGTCGGACTACTTAAAGTAGTGCTGACAGTTAAAACCCTTACGGGAACCCTTATAAGTATCATGATAGTAACTTAGCTCGTTTACTGTGTAGGCGCCTGAGATAGAGGACCCTGAGATGTTCGAGCGTGAGCATGATGAGGCATTGCTAGATGTTGAGGATCAGGAGGAGCCTGAGATGGAGGAGGATGAGGAGGACCCCTCAGAGGAGCCTGAGACGGAGGTTATTGCTATTTCAGAGGAGGAGGACCCCTCAGAGGAGTCAGAGACAGAGGTTATTGCTATTCCAGATGAGGAGGACCCGGATGAGGTCCCAGTAGCTGAGGAGCGTGTTGGACCTATGGTAGTGTATGCTGGTATCCCATTACCCACACTTCCGGTGGTCAGAGCCCCTACCCCTCCACCACTATCTTGGATTCCTGATGATGACAGCTCAGAGACCCATACTTCCGAGCCTAGGCAGACCGAGGAGGCACCCTCAGCGGCTCCAGATTCACCACCTCTTGACCCTGCCCACAGGCAGTCTTCGTTAGCACATGGATATGTTCAGGATTTTCTGAGGACCCGAGTGGCTGTTGCCGAGGGCCGACTAGATGAGGCCAGGAGGGAGTTGGATGCAGAGAGGGCGGGTAGGCGTACCCGAGCTTATGAGACTAGGGCTTCTATACCCCGATCCTTGAAGAGGGAGCTTACGGGGATAGAGCTCACATCCCGAGCGAGGCTCAGATCGCTCCAGGGGGACAGGCATGGTAGGATCTCCAGGCGGCAGGCCGACTATATCTTCCGTCGTGCGATGGAAAGGGTTTGGGAGCTGACCCGCTCCGGTGTGTGATTCAGGATTGATGATGGAATAGTCTAGTTGTCTAGTTAGCCGAGGCCTTAGTAAGAGCCAATTTTCCGGGATAGTTGACTTGTATATAGCATCCCTTTTTCTGACTAGACAAATAGACTCTTGTGTATCACTTTTGGGACAGATGACTGTAGCACTGTTGTACTTTTGACCAGATCAAACTATGTATTTCTCGCATTATGTATATATTTGTTTCCTTTCGGTTCAGTTCCATAGTGACGGGATCACTGTTGTTATCATTATTATTACTGCACCTTCGTATTAGAACTTTCTTAAAATAATAGAATTGCGATATACGTTCTCCCCATTATAAGAGCTGTGCAAGGCACAATGTTGTATATGATTGTGACCTAACGTTGAATTTTCCCAATAATTATTTTTATTATTATCAGAATCATGCCGCCAAGAAAGATTGGAACTAGGGCGAACCCTGGATCTGAGGACCAGGGAAGCCATAACCAGGATGATAGGAACCAGGAGCACAGTGAAGAGGAAGATGAGGATTATGTGGAACAGGATGACTCCCTGTATGAAAAGGAAGAGGAAACATATGATGTTGAGGGATTTGAGATAGAGGCTGAAGAAGGAGAAACCGAGGTTGAGCAACCAGTACCAAACCCAGGCATGGATCCCATGGGCCAGTTCATGCAACTCCTAAGGCAGAATTTGGAACGTCAACCCAACCCACCCCCTCAGGGAAGTAACAATATTGTGGCAAACTCTTTCAGGGCATTTAAGTCCCTTAAGCCCCCTGAGTTCCACGGATCAGCCGACCCAGTTGAGGCAAGGGCATGGTTAAAGGAAATGGAGAAATCTTTTGAGATTTTGAGTACCGAGGAGGCACAGAAGACTGTATTTGCTACCTACCTTCTGAAAGGAGAAGCTAACTACTGGTGGGAGGCCAAGAAAAACATGGAGACAGATGCTATTATAACCTGGGAGAGATTTAGTCAGTTGTTTCTGGGAAAGTATTTCCCGAGGTTTATGGAAAACCAGATGGAGCTCAAGTTCTTGGAGCTAAAGCAGAATAACTTGTCTGTAGCAGAGTACGAGGAGAAATTTACTGAGTTATCAAGGTTTGTGTTGGAGTTTGTGAGCACCGAGGAAAAGAAAGCTAGGAGGTTTCAGCAGGGACTGAAACCGTGGATTCAGAATAGGGTGGCAATCCTTGAGCTTACGGACTATGCCACTCTGGTGTAAAAGGCAACGATTGTAGAAGTTGGAAGTGAACAGATGCAGAAGGAAAGAGAGAAGAAAGGAATAAAGAGGAAAAGTATGAGCATGGGTGGAGGTTCCGCAGGAAGGAGCTTCCCAACTAGATTTAATCGAGGAGCAGTGTCCCTACCAGGAAGGAACACTGGGTTTAAGCGTCCAATGAGTGTGAGTGTGAGCCAGGGCGGCCAGAAGTCAAGAATGTCCTATTCCAACCAGTCTCGACCCCCATTTCCAGCCTGTAACATATGTGGAAGGAATCACACTGGTGAGTGTAAAGGAAAGCCTGTAACCTGTTTTAAGTGCGGTCGGGAAGGCCACTACTCAAATAAGTGCCCATCATCAACCCCTGCCATCATTCCAACCGCCACTTGTCATCAGTGCGGACGCCCAGGTCATTGGAAGAGGGAATGCCCAATGAACAAACCAGCAGCTTCGGGAGCAAGCAGGGCTGCTTCCAATAAGCCACCTACTGCGAGGACTTTCAATATGACAGTCCAGGATGCTATGAAAGATTCAGATGTGATAGCAGGTACCCTTTCTCTAAATTCAGTCAGTGCAAATGTTTTATTTGATTCGGGAGCAACTAAATCTTTTATATCAAAGGACCTTGCGCGTAAGTTAAAACTTAAGGCTGAACCCTTGATAGAACCCTTACAAGTAGAAATAGCCAATCATGAAATTATTCCTGTTAACCAGATTCACCCCGCCTGTGAGATAGGCATAGGGGAGCAATCTTTCAGTGTTGATCTGATTCCTTTTAAATTAGGGGAGTTTGATGTGATTTTGGGAATGGACTGGCTATCTAGCAACGATGCTCAGATAGACTGTAAAGGGAAGAAAGTTAAGTTAAATATCCCCGGGAAGAAAGAAGTTATATTTAGAGGAAAGAGGCAGACGCAAAAATTTTTGACTATGGCCCAGGCCAAAAGGATGCTACGAAAAGGAAGTGAGGCTTACCTAGCCTATGTGGTGGACACGCAGAAGGAGGTGCCCAACTTACAAGATATTCCAGTAGTCAACGAATTTGAAGATGTATTCCCCCAAGACCTTCCGGGATTACCACCCGATAGAGTGATTGAATTTGCTATTGAGTTGGCCCCAGGGACGGCGCCAGTTTCAAAAGCACCTTACCGGTTAGCCCCATTAGAAATGAAGGAATTAGCTATCCAATTGCAGGAACTCTTGGATAAGGGTATGATAAGACCCAGTGTGTCTCCGTGGGGAGCACCAGTTTTATTTGTTAAGAAGAAAGATGGGAGCATGAGGTTGTGCATAGACTATCGAGAGTTGAACAAGCTAACCATAAAGAACAGGTACCCATTGCCTAGAATAGACGATCTGTTTGACCAGCTAAAGGATGCTGTTTATTTTTCCAAGATCGACCTGAGAACTGGATATCACCAACTAAAGATTAAACCCGAAGATATTTCCAAGACAGCGTTCTGTACCAGGTATGGGCATTATGAGTTCTTGGTAATGTCCTTTGGATTAACCAACGCCCCAGCGGCTTTCATGGATTTAATGAATAGAGTATTTAAGAAGTACTTGGACAAGTGTGTGATAGTTTTTATCGATGATATTTTGATCTACTCAAGGACTGAGGCAGAACATGCAGAGCATTTGAGGATAGCTCTAGGAATACTCAGAGAGGAGCAGTTATATGCCAAATTCTCGAAGTGTGAATTCTGGCGGAATGAAGTACAGTTTTTAGGACATGTGATCAGTAAAGAAGGAGTATTGGTCGACCCCTCCAAGATAGAGGCGGTATCAAATTGGGAAAGGCCAACCACACCCACAGAGGTAAGGAGTTTCATAGGATTGGCCGGCTACTATCGTAGATTTGTTCAGGACTTTGCGAAGATCGCAGCCCCTTTGACACGACTTACTCGTAAGACAGAGAAGTTTGAATGGACGGAGAAATGCGAGAACAGTTTTCAGGAATTAAAGAAAAGGTTGATAACGGCTCCGGTATTAGCATTGCCGGACGGAAAAGGAGATTTTGTGATATATAGTGACGCGTCGCACAAAGGATTAGGATGTGTGCTTATGCAGCACGGTAAAGTTATTGCGTATGCGTCGAGACAACTGAAGGAATACGAGGTTAGATATCCTACTCATGACCTTGAGCTCGCGGCAATAGTATTTGCTTTAAAAATTTGGAGGCACTACTTGTATGGAGAGAAGTGCGAGATTTTCACAGACCATAAGAGCCTCAAGTACATATTTACGCAGAAAGAGCTCAACATGCGCCAGAGGAGATGGTTAGAACTAATCAAGGACTATGATTGTGAGATTCTCTATCATCCAGGGAAAGCCAATGTGGTGGCTGATGCCCTTAGTAGAAAGGAAAGACTCAGAATGATAACGACTTCGGAAGAGTTGATAAGGGATTTTGAGAGAATGGAAATAGAAGTAAAGGTAACCGGAACCGGAACTGAAAAGCTTTTTGAGATCTCAATGCAGCCAGAGTTATTGGAAAAGATCAGATTGTGCCAGGAGAAAATAATGAATGAAGGCAGAGAGTCAATGACTAGAGAGGAGATCCATACTGAGAAAGATGATAAAGGAATAATGAGGTACTCCTACCGAATTTGGGTTCCGAATGTTCAAGAACTTAAAGATGAGATTTTGGATGAAAGCCATAGTTCAAGGTATTCCATTCACCCGGGAAGTACCAAGATGTATAGGGATTTGAAGGAATATTACTGGTGGCCCAACATGAAGAGGGATGTAGCAGAATGGGTAAACAAGTGTTTGACTTGCCAAAGAGTAAAGGCAGAGCACTAGAGACCCAGTGGACTTTTGCGACCCCTGGAGATTCCCGAATGGAAATGGGAACAGATAGCGATGGATTTTGTTGTAGGCTTGCCAAGGACGAAAGCCAATCATGACGCCATTTGGGTAATTATAGACCGACTGACAAAGTCAGCTCATTTCATTCCTATCAATGAGAGATACACAGTCGATAGACTGGTGGACATTTACCTTAAGGAAATAGTGACGCGACATGGAGTCCCAGCGTCCATTGTCTCAGACCGAGACCCCAGGTTCAACTCCAGATTTTGGAGGAGCTTTCAGGAGTGTGCGGGGACCAAGTTAAATATGAGTACCACGTACCATCCCCAGACGGATGGACAGAGTGAAAGGACCATCCAGACACTAGAGGATATGTTGAGAGTCTGTGCAATAGACCTTAAAGGAAGTTGGGATGATCACTTGCCGTTGATCGAGTTTTCTTATAACAATAGCTTTCATGCTAGCATCGGAATGCCGCCTTATGAGGCCCTGTACGGAAGAAGGTGTCGATCTCCCTTATACTGGGATGAAGTAGGAGAGCGGAAGATGCTCGGACCCGAAGTGGTCCAAAGGACCAAAGATATAGTGGATCTTATCAGAGGGCGACTTGTAGCAGCCCAAGACAGACAGAAGAAATATGCAGACCTAGCCCGAAAGGACAAGGAATATGAAGTAGGGGACTTAGTATTGTTGAAAGTATCCCCTTGGAAGGGATTAATAAGGTTCGGAAAGAAAGGAAAACTAAGCCCAAGATACATTGGACCTTTTAAGATATTAAGACGGATTGGAAAGTTAGCTTACGAGCTAGCCCTACCCCCTAATTTGCAACAAGTTCATAATGTGTTCCATGTGTCAATGCTAAGGAGGTATCATCGGGATGCCAGACACATAGTGGAGTACGAGCAGGTGGATATGCAGCCAGGTCTAACTTACGTGGAGAAGCCAGTAAGGATTATGGATAAGAAGGAGCAGGTGCTTCGGAACAAAGTGATCAAGCTAGTCAGAGTACTATGGCAGAATCATAACGTGGAAGAATCAACTTGGGAACTGGAGAGCACAATGCTAGAAAAGTACCCCCATTTGTTTTCTGTTTGATTCCGGGACGAAATCCTTTTAAGGAGGGGAGACTGTAATAACCCCAAAATTTTCAACTTTTTGTAACCCTTGTGAATAGTGTTTTAGCTGAATGAGAAAACTTTTCACGCCACACTATGTAGGGGTTCTGTTATGGATATTCTAGGATATTATTAGTACTCTATGAAGTATATAAGTGTATGTAAAGATCGTCAGAATCCAATTCCGAACACTTTGGTTTTTCCTGGAAATCCACAAGATACGGAGAGAATTGAGTATAAGGTAACAGGATAAAAAGGATTTAAATTAAAGGATTATAATAGAGGATCATAAAAAGGAATATAATGTATTGAGAAAGGTTAAGGGAACCTAAGTAATAAGATCCCGGGTATGATCCTTCAAACGATAAACGAGAACGAAAGTAAGCGAACCGTATAACAGATCAGCGGTCATTAGGCAAACGATTAGGAAGTTAATCAAAGGGATTAGTGGGAATGATGTCATCCAACCAATAGAAAGAGGACAAGGAAGGGAGGATGACATCATGAGGATGACATAAGCATGACATGGGAAGGAAGGAAGTGTGGTGGCTTTGTAAACACACAAATTCAAGGGCAAAAAGGTAATTGACTAAATCAAATACAAAAACCAAGCAACCAAGCCAAGTAAAATCATTTTCATCAAAAATCAAAAAGCAACCAAGGCTTTGTTCTTGAAGCTCTCGGCTTTTCACTATTCAAAAGGCAAGAAGAATTTCAAAACTCAAGATCCAAGCCTCATAAATTGGTAAGATAATTCCCTAATCATCTTCATGCTTAGTTAGGACTATATCATGAGTTTAAGCCATTAATTCCTTCTCAATCTTCTTCATTTAATCAAAGAAGAAGACAATGAATAGTGTTTTCAAGTTTTTAACTTGAAATTTTTCTTGTTTTTCTTGAAGATCCAAGCATTCTTAAGACTTCTTAAAGCTTCTTAAGGCTTCCTAGCTCCTCACACCACTTCAAGGAAGGTATACCATCTCCAAACCCTAGATTCCTATATATTATAAGATGATTTTGATTAGTAGGATGATATTGTAGCTTGTTGTTATGATTTAGAGTTTGGGATTTGGAATGGTAGTGAAATGGAATGGTAATTGTAGTGGTTTTGATTTAAAAGAACTTAAGTATGATTCAAGTTAAGTTTAGGCATAAGTATGAATGATTAAATTGAATGGGTTGGGGTTGTTATGATGTGATAAGGATTGATGTTGGTTGTATGTTGGATTTGAGGTTGGTTTGTGGTTGGTTTTGAATGGTTTAAAATTTGGAAATCGCGTAAACATAGCCGTCGTAACGTCCGATTTTCTTTGGACTGTTTTTGTGCATAACATTAGGACCCGAGAACCCCCTGCTAGAATATGAACACTGCCATGTTTAGATAGCTCATGTTACGAGCTTCATTTTGATATGTAGTTCGTTCGATTCCGATGCACGGTTAAGGAGAAACGACCGTTTCAAGTAACGGCGTTTCGCGAACGAAACTTTTTCCCTCGCCTTACTTTGAAACATAGGTTAAAGACCAAAAAGGGTTAATTAATGTATGAAACATTTATGGTAAGTGTGTTAGGAAGGTTGTAAGACACTCGCGAAGGAATCGCTTTAAAACTCGTAAAGGTTAAATTATTAAAAATGGTGGAGCCGAGGGTACCCGAGTGACTTAAGCCAATCAGTGAGCGCAAATCAAGCGTTAGAGTCTAAGTTAGTTAAAGTATAGATTTACAAGTGATTTTGGTTTAATTCCAACTTACTTGTTGTTTATAGGTTACCAGACTCGTCCCGAGCCTTTTATCACCCCAAGTCGCTCAGGCAAGTTTTCTACCGGTTATACTGTTGTTGTGATGTATATATGTATATGCATTATCTTGCGATAGATGCATGTTGGTTAATTAGCAAATGTTGCGATATTTTGAAGCATGCTGATATGGTATATATATATGCATGCCTGTCTCATATTCTTGAGTTATATATCTGTTGGTTCAGTTGATAATACCTATGCTAGAGAATAGCGGTAACTTGCATATACCCTTAGTATAGGGACCCAAAGGTGAAAATATTTTCTAAAACCGGGAGTCGAGGATCCCGAGTAGATTTTGTATATTATGGATATGGATATATATATATATATATATTTATATATATATATATATATGGTTATAGTTTTCCAAACTATTAATCGAATAAGGTTTATTCGATAACTTTAACTTTATTTTATTATTGAATATTATTTCGAATATTATTCGAAGGCGTATGACTCCTTTTATTTATTTATTTGAATATTATTTGAATATTCAGTCGAAGGCTTATGACTCAGATTATATTATTTAATGAATATTATTTGAATATTCATTTGAGGATCTATGACTCCGATTATTTGCTGAGGTATATTCTTTATTTTATTAAAGAATAAGGTGTCAATAATCAAACTTATTTTCGATTATTCAAATAAAGATAATACGTTCATATAAGTATATCTTTGGTTATTTAATACTCGTTTCAAGTATAAGTTTTAATACTTCTACTTCAATTATTTTTATAAAGATTATTCTTTATGGGAATATTATTTAAATAATAATATTCAGTCATTTTCTAAATATTCTGGGGACTGATTTACTTCATTAAATCAGCTTTACTCCAAACACTCTATAAAGTGTTTTCGAGTCTTCAAAATGATTTTTAAAGTCAGAGCGGATCCCAAAATTCATTTTTATATTTAAGATCTTCCTTTTTAAGGGGATTTAAATACTCGCTCAAAACCTGAGGGATCCGGCTCTGTGGTGTATTTTATATTCGCAACACGGTTGCAGTTTTGGTAAATGAATTGATTACTTACCCAACGTTCGGGAAGTAAGTCCATCTATTGAGTCGGCATAAGCGACAGGCCGGGGTACGGTCTATCAAAGTGTAAGTGGCTGGGTGGCAGTCCATCAACGCGTAAGAGGTCGGGTGGCGGTCCAGCACAAGGTCCTTATGTGGCCAGGGTGATGACCGGTGGGGGATTCATCCATCTACTAGTAGAAAAGGTTACTTATTGGTATCTTTGCCTGATCAGCAAGATATCTGGTTTATGCCAAAATTCTTTTCCTTTCCAAAATTTATTGGATGTTTCAAACTCTGTTCATACTTTACATAACAGAGGTTCCAGGAAATGTTTAAGAGATATATATGTGGATATATATATATCGGGACTAAATAAAGTATCTCGTAACTTTTTTTTCATTCAATAATATTTCAAAGATTGAATCTATTCAAGTCTTAACTTGTGGTCTCATCTATGGGATGTTTTTCTTAAAACTTATAATACTTTGAACGGTGGTAGTTCAAGTAGCTTTATAAATGATATAAGTGTGGTGAAGTATTGGTAACTTCATTCCTTGTTTTTACTTATATCTAGTAAGTAATTATCTTACACATGATAGAGATTCTATTAAGTATCCATTTAGATACTTATATTATTGTTATCACTATGTATTATCTTGCGAGCTGTAAGGCTCAATCTTGCTTTATTTCTTCATCACACAACAACAGTTAGGAGAGATGGCCAGACTCCAGCAGACCCAGCGCAAGCGCGTGGGAAGCGTCCCGCGTCTTCCCGATGATGTTGTAGCTGCTATAGCTGCAGAGGTAGATCCATTGTAGATCAGACCATCTACTTTTGAGAATCAAATTATGTATAATTATAACTTGTGGCAGATAATGGCAATTAACTGTAAATTTATCAAGTAATCATTTTGGGTTGTAATAACTGTTAAATGGTGGATTCAAAGACTTGCATTTATTTCAATTTCATCTCTGAGACTATAACGGGTTGTGGTGTGTGTTAGTATGGGGTCACAGCATGAGGTTATTTATTATTAATTAAGTGAAGTGATATTGTGGAAAGAAAGACCGTGACAACCCGGATCCCCGACCCCGGATCTGGGGGTGTTACAGAATTGGATTATTTTTGTAAAATTGTGGACCAGATTCGTGGTCAGACCATATAATGGTCAAATTAGGCCAATGTGTGCCTTGGATCCAGTAGTTAGAGCAATGTTGTATGCATTGCTCGGGGTTAGTGCGTGACTGATCAGCAGCCTAACCTTGGTTTTTAAAATAAAAGTATAATATCCAATTCTAAACCATAATCCATTGTTCACTTGATTTCATAACCATATTCACCCGATAATCATTATTCTCAGTTTTGTCATTGTGACTTGCTGAGCTAGTTAGCTCATTTGTGCGATGTTGTTTATATTCTTTCCAATTAAAAAGGAACCAGTTGGTAGCGAGGATCCCCAGTCCAGCGCGAGAGCTAGGGGTTATGGTTGATCGAGTTAAGCTAGCAGGCTTCTTTTGAATAATTTGAGTTTGTAAAAGTTTGTAATAATATTTAATACTCAGTTTCGAGTTTGAATAAATGGGATTTGATCGGTATGTAATATATTAGTGTGTTTGGCTTGTGTGCATACTTTAACCTATTGCGATCCATGGTAGTGGTAAGTAGGGTCACTGCATATTATTATTATCTTTATTATTGTTATAAGCAGGTTATAAATAAGGTGTGTGTGTGGACCCTAAACTTTTGACCCGGGTTTGGAGGGCGCCACAGTCAGCCTCACTCCTTCCTTCAAAAACCCACACACGACCAGATTTGAGGTCGTTATGAGTTTTCTAATATCCCTATCTGCCTTGGGAAGTTCCAGAAGGCTATTTGCGTTTATTTTTTCCTGTCCAGCAAGGACAGTGCGAAGCGGGGTGGCTGGAGATGAGTAAACAACATTTTTGTTAAAAAAAAGAACTATGGTGAAAGAAAAGAGAAGCAGCTAGGGAGGACTTACATGGATTATAATAGAAGTGGGTCTGAACTCGAGGCACCTCGTGGATATAGAAATAGGGGCTCTTCCACTTCCCTGAGTTGCTCGGCCCGTTGTGGATGAGGTTCTTTTTGTTGAAGCACGGCCAGACAAAGAGGTAGAAATACCCAAAGTCATTGGGAGAATGCTTTAAATTAAGGAAATAGCCCAGCTGCCTCGCGGTTAGAGGAGGAAACCCGCATTTATGGTACATGATGTACAGTGTGAGGGCTTCCCGGTACCCATTATGATTAATCTGAAGGGGTGCGAGCTGGTAGTACTCGCTAATATCCTTGATGAAGGGATGAAGGGGAGAGGAGATTCCTAGCCTTAGTAGAAAGGTTAACAAGACCATGCGAGGCACCCTACCTCTATTTTTCGGATGGTTGAACCTATAACATCTCATATGAGGTAGGGGCAAAACAACATGACCCTCGAGCTGGAACTGCTCGATATGCTCGGCCAGGTGTTTTTGAGTAAGCGAGGTGGGCAGATCACGACAAGCGAGCACCTTTACCTATTCGGCTACAGTTGAGCTCTCCTCCCCATCAGGGATGATCTGCTTCTTAAAAATAATTTCACCCTCAAGCTCGGGCTGGGCAGGAGGCACATAAGGCTCAGGAGAGGCTGCGTGGAAATAGTTATAATTGCAGATCTTATACTGACTAGTAACATCTGCCACCTCCTCACTTTGAGGGGAGTCATAAGACCAATGCGAGTCATCTTCTTCACCCTCGAGCCCCAAGATGGGATATTCTGCGGCTACAGGTTCCTTCCCTTTCTTGGTGTCATAATAGGCACTCCCCAATTCAATGTCAGTAGACTCTGAATCGACCTGAATGAGGTCGAGGTCATTGGCTGCAGCTTGCCTAAGGCGGGCCGCCCTCTCTTCAACCATTTCTCTTAAAATCTCCTCAGCTCGTTCTTTGTCCAAAGGAGTGGGCTCGCGGTTTAAAAGTTCCTCCACCCCAAGGGAAGTTGGTATATTGGAGAGGTCCATGGGCCTGTTTCTCCAATCATAAATATTCTTCTATCTGGTGTAGTCTTCAGGGTTAGGGTCGAGGTGAATATCCAGCGAGCCGGAGCCAACTGCCCGCATTAAGTTCTCAAGTCTAGCAATGTTTAAGACCCCTTGGGGGGTGATAGAAGAACCAGGGGAAATAGGTTGGCTGAGAGAACCAGAGAGGGAAGTTAGCTCGCGTTGGAAGTCCTTTGAGCCCCGCTGCTCGGGCGGATATTGATTTAATGGAGACGGAGTGGCTGAAGAGCGAACCGGGCTGGCAGAGGAGCGAGCCGGGCTAGAGGAAGAGCGAGACGATCCATAAGAACGTGCTGAAAACACACTCGACATCTGTAAAAGATGGTGAAAATTAGTGCGTGGCCCTAAAAAAAAGTAAAAACAAGTATGGGGTCGCACCTAAGTGTCCTCACATCTCACACGTGATCGCATCTAAGTCTCTAAGCGAGTAGAGGGGCTCGCATCGTATGTTGTGATTGTGTGTGAGCACGCATCGAACAGGTGGTGTGTGCTCGCATGGTGCATATGAACAAACATGAATGAATATGGATGATTAAGGATCAAAGGAGTACCTATAGGTGAAGTGTAGGGTGATCCGAATGAATTTGTTCTCGGAGAATATCATCGCCAGTAGACGGTTCTTGTGGTAATGATAATTTTCGCCGTGGTAGATCCTTGAGCAAAATGAGCAGCAATTCGAGAAGTGTTCTTGGAAATGTGAGAAATGAATTGAAATCCCACATATTTATAGGGGATAAGAGAGAGAAAGGATAAGGGACACGTGTCACCATCTCAAGGGATGACATGAATCCCTACGCCAACTGTCCAACAGTTGTCATGTGTTCAAACACATGATCTTTGAAAGACATGCGAGGCGATGCATGTGAGGTGGTTTGGTGCGACCTCGTGGGCTCGTGCTTTCGGGGCCATAAAAAGCTAATATCGGAAAAATTCCTAGCCTCAAGATGCGACCAGGAATTTTGGGGGTAGTTTTTATGCCCGCTTTCGGTCATGGGCCTTAAACAGGTCCCCATGGGTTCACTGAATAGCTGGACTCTCATGTGTGGGCTAGAACCATGGATTAATGTGACTTGGGCCAGCACATGCGAGCTGGGCTCAGCACATGCGAGCTGAGATCAACACATGCGAGTTGGGCTCATGACATGTGAGATGGGCTCATACATGTAAGGTGGGCTCACACTTGTCATCTGGGCTCTCATACGCGAGCTGGGCTCAACCGCCCACATGCAGGCTGGGCTCAGGTGGCCACACGCGGGCTGGGCCCATGAGCCCACATCTTATGAAAACAGAGGTAACATTGTATTCAATAATTGAAAAGGAAGGCGGTGCGGGCTGAGGTGACCAGGCCGGCCCGCATCAAAGGACTTTGTGTGCAATATTGAAAGTGACACATATATGACTAAGTTGCTCATAGATTTCGGGGCCCACACAGGTTATTCCTACAATTACAGGAAGAAATGCAGAGATGTCGCGAGATTGTAGGAAGTGTGTGGAGCCGGTCGAGATTTACGTGACTAATTGGCTGAAGGCCTGACTTTATCATGGACTTGGGCTCCACGGTTTGAAGAACCCTAACCCTAGCCTATGTGACTTGTTCCCCAAGAATTACGTGAGGCTTGATCCCTATAAATAGGGTACATAGGCACTTGTATGAGACATGAGTCAACACTTGATAGAGAATAACAAACCCTATTGTTTCTTAAGGAGTCAACATACAAGCTTAGCCACCACCATATATAACCTTTCTCTGCCCTCAAACACCGTCCTTGATCCTTGTTCCACCTATCAACCTCCACAACACTGTTATACGAAATTCTCCCTATAATACCGGGTAAAGACAATGTGGTGGTTGACGCCCTCAGTAGAAAGAGAGACTCAAAATGATGATAACATCTGAGGAGTTAGTTAAGGAATTTGAAAAGATGGAAATTGACGTGAGAATGATCGGTAAAGGAACAGAAGGATTATTTGAGATTAAGCTAGTGTCGGAGCTGACTGAAAAGATATGAGTGTCTCAGGAAAAGAAGATGAATGAAGAAAGAGAAACATTGACCGGTGAGGAAGTCAGATGCGAGAAGGATGAGAAAGGGATCATGAGGTATGCATCCCGAATTTGGATTCCAGATGTGCAAGAATTAAAGGATGAGCTGTTGCACGAAGGGCACAACTCCAGATATTCGATCCACCCAGGAAGTACGAAAATGTACCGTGACCTTAAAGAATATTTTTGTGTCCTAACATGAAAAGAGAAGTAGTAGAATGGGTCAGCAAGTGCTTGATATGCCAGAGAGTGAAGGCTGAACATCAGCAACCGAGTGGACTATTACGGCCCCTGGAAATTCCGGAATGGAAATGGGAACATATAACCATGGATTTTGTGACAGGCCTACCAAGAACGAAAACCAATCACGATTCCATATGGGTTATCATAGATAGACTGACCAAGTCCGTGCACTTCCTGCCGATCAACGAAAGGTACACAGTAGACAAGCTAGTGGATATCTACTTGAAGGAAATTGTAGTGAGACACGGCGTTCCTGTTGCCATAGTGTCAGATAGAGACCCAAGGTTTAATTCCCGATTTTCGAGAAGCTTCCAGGAGTGTGTAGGCACCAGACTAAATATAAGTACAGCTTACCACCCCCAAACTGATGGGCAAAGCGAAAGGACTATTCAGACCCTAGAAGATATGTTGCGAATATGTGCCATAGACTTTAAAGGGAATTGGAATGACCACTTACCCCTGATCAAATTTTCCTACAACAATAGCTATCATGCTAGCATAGGAATGCCTCTGTATGAAGCTCTTTACGGAAGAAGATGTTGCTCTCCCCTATATTGGGATGAGGTTGGAAAACACAAGATAATAGGACCCGAGTTAGTCCAGCAAACCAGGGAGATGGTGGGACTCATTAGAAAGAGACTTGTAGCAGCTCAAGACAGACAAAAAAAGTACGCCGACCAGACCAGAAAAGATAGAGAATATGAAGTAGGAGATTCAGTGTTGTTGAAGGTATCTCCTTGGAAAGGAGTAATGAGGTTTTGAAAGAAAGGGAAGTTGAGTCCCAGATTCATAGGACCCTTTGAAATTTTTAGGAGAATAGGATCTCTATCTTACGAGCTCGCCTTGCCTCCTAATCTGTAATAAGTGCACAACGTGTTCCACGTGTCAATGATAAGGAAATACCATGCCGATGCGCGACATGTGATAGATTATGAGCAGGTAGATTTATAACCAGACCTAACCTACATTGATCAACCGGTAAGAGTAATGGACCAGAAAGAACAAGTGATGAGGAACAAGACTCTGAAGCTGGTTAGAATCTTGTGGAGAAATCAAAATGTTGAAGAGTCAACATGGGAACTAGAAGACGCAATGAGGAATAGATATCCCCACCTGTTTTCTAATTGATTCCGGGACGGAATCCTTGTTAGAGGGGAAGACTGTAATAACTTGAATTTTTGAGACTTTGTAAAAATGCTTAATGAATAGTAACCCTGACATACGGGGAAAACTTTTTATCCCACACTATGTTGTGTATGAGAAATTGAGTTTCGGAGTTGATAACATGATTATACGTACCAAATGAGTGTATGTAAAACCTATTAGTTTTCGAAGAAAACGAACTTTGAAAAATGACCGTATTTATGAACCGTCAAGGATTACGGGAATCACAATATAATTATGAATTTAAAACCCTACGTATTTATATCCAAGAACGATACTTCAAAACATAAAGAATATATACGAAAGGATTTACACCGCGGACCGTTTATGAGAAATTATTAGGAAAATGATTAAGCAACCGAACAAACGCGTAAACGAATAAATAAACGTATCGAACTAAATCAAAGAAGTATTCATGGATAGGTTACCAAATTGTAACCTAAGCTAGGTAGGGATGATCACCAAAGCTAGCAAATAGTGACCATGAATAGTGCAAGGGAGTACTTAGCTAATAACCTAGCATTGAATTTGTGCAAGCTAGTAAAGATATATATTAGATATACATATTTAGGATGATATACACACACAAACACATCACTTGTCCAAGAAGCATCCAAGAATCAAAACACAAAATTCTCTCCCTCCCAAAACCCTTCCATTCGGCTTCTTCAAGAAAGAGCAAGAAATCAAAATCAAAACCCTAAGTTCTAATCGTGGCAAAAATCCCCCATTAATTCTCAAGCTTTATACATCCTAAAATAAGGTAAGATAAATTTTTAAGCTCATTTTATCAAGGTTTGATGGGTGAAATAAATTCAAGAAAGATGATAATGAATAGTATAAATAGTAACTTTTCTTTGGTTTCTTGATTTTAATAGTTGATCTAGGTTCCAAAAACCCTACCAATCACTCCCAAGACTTCACCATCATCAATAACACATCTCAAGCTTTCAAGAAAGGTATAAATCTTTGACCCATCTTGATTTAAGGTTTAATTTTAAGAATCTTTTGAAACCTAGTAATAAACTTAGTTTTCGTGGTTGATTTATTGTAATCTAGATGTTTAGTTAATTAGTTCTAAGGTTGATGATTGTTGCCTTAAGAACATTGATGTTCTTGAGAGGAGTTAGTGTGGTGATTATTATTTGATGATTGTTGGTGGTAGTATAGAGATTTAAGGCGTAAACGAAACTCGGATCGTAATCGTAATCTCGCTAAAACGAACAAAACACAATATTAAGTTTCTGCAGAAAGTCCTGAATGTGTAAACTGTAGTTTCTTGAAAAGTCCTGAATGTGTAAACTGTAGTTTCTCGCGACAAAAACTGCTACGAATTACGAACTTGGAAAATAGAAATAATCGACTTAAAAATATTCATAAATCATAAAATTTTTACAGAGATTAGTAAATAGAGTTCCTTAACTTTTATAAAAAATTTAAATGAAAATATTGATTTTTCGATTTTATAAAAATATCGGAACCAAGACCGCGCGATTAGAAAACCGTTAGAATTCATAAGCGGAGCCGACAATGAAAATATAAACAGACATAAGGTACTTCGAAAAGGAAGCGACCGTGACATGAATAAGTAATTAAAGGAATCATAAGGGTAATATAAGGTGAGAGAACGAACAATAAATAGCATATGAGTACGAGTCACCGTAAATTTGAACGGGATCTAACGAAACAATTTATGTTTATGGTTATAGATTTCCGAGCGGACCCTAGAGCATCCTCCACCTCCAAATACCCAGGCAAGTTTACGAACCCAACTCCATATACTCTTGTGTTGTGAAAGGATTGTTTTATTATCTTTTTCATAAATTCCATGCTTTCCATGATACTAGTATTTGAGTCTTCGCATATAATAGCGATGGTGTTACGATATGTATATGTCATAGAATGTTTAACACCGCCACGAGCGTGACGTATAATTATAAGACCGAGAGTCGGTCGGAGTTTTAAAATGAAAACCTGAGAATCATTCTGGTGATGTTTTAGGACGATTAAAGTCCGTAGTAGTTGTATTCCAAGGGACTCGACGTCCACTTGCGAAACATTAAATACCTCAAACTTTTATTCAAACGGTTTCCAAAAATTGTATTCCTTTAACTATATTTAATTAGCCGGATGATGGATATTAATTCATTTTTTCATTTAAAATAGGAGAACTATTCTCCAATGATTATTTATTTCAAACTCGATTAATTATTAAATATTTCTTTAATTATCTAAACATAAATTAGTTGATGAATATTATTTCAAATATTCTTTTGAAGTACAAATATTCGAGGTTTAATTATTTAAGGATTATTATTTAATTAATAATTATTTATTAAATGATTTAATATGATTTAAAAATCATAAAGCCTGATTTAAAAATACTTTCTGATTTTCGGAAAATCATTCGAATAATTTCAGATCGTCGGAGAATATTATCTCGACTTATTTTAAATATTTTGAATATAGTTACAAAAGAAACTCCCCCTTATTTAATTATATGTTGACAACGGTCAACTCACATCCTTAATACTTCCTCCGGAAATTTTAGGAAGTACATGTATATATATACACTAATAAGATAAGCTGTTTCTAACAACAAGCAAAATGCTTGGGGAACTTCGATATGGTTCGAGTTCTTGAGATATGATAGGATTCTTTTAAGGACTTGGAGGGGTAGACTCTAGTACTATGTGTACTAGGGAGACTACCAAAGGTATCGCAGGCGAAGGTACTCTGTGTACTCAGGAACTTGTGAAGTATGTGTATACCCAAAATGGGACACGTAGCCCGAATGCGGCAAAGGTGATAACAGGGATACGAAGGTGTCCTCCTTCTACTAGTAGAAAAGGTTACTATTTTCTGTATTACGACTGATCATCATAAACGGTGGCTCCAGTGAATGTCCTATTCTTCCAATTGAAATTTTGATGCAATACCGTAACCCAAGCCTAGGTGCTGGGTTTACCATTAAGATATTCGCAGGATAATAAATCCACTAAAAAATTGTTTTTAAAAGAAGGTGTGTATCACCAAGGAAATCTATTTTTGAATCAAACGCATTTATCATATGTGGCATTATACTTGAGTTTATCATACAGTCATTTCATACTATACATTATTATGCTGGGCCTTATAGCTCACACTTTTTTTCTTAAATTGACACAACACAACAGTGAATCAAGATGCCTATCATGAAACTCACGGCCAGGAAATGGCCTGTTGTTCCCTAGGATATTTGGTGATGTACTTCAAGTAGATCGAATAAGCTGAATTTGTTTTCAGTTGTTTTTAGTCCGGCTTATTTACAAGTACAACTTATGTAAGATAATAAATAAGAAACAAATATTTGGCCGACAGACTAACCTTACTTAAATATTATTTCTGCGTTAAGACTTAATTACTTTTGGGTTGTAATAATTATCACTTTGTGCATTGATTTACTCTATTAATGAATGGTTTGTTTCCTAGACAATAACCTATAAATGTGTGTGTGTGTGTGTGATAAGTGTGGGGTTATAAATGTGTGAGTATTTATATATTGTGATACAAGATAAGTGTTATATAGCATTCAAGATGGCGTGGCCTCCAAGATCCCTGACCCCAGATTTTGGGGCGCCACAAGGTCCCTAGTCAAGTATTATTATTAAGGAACAATTATAATGCATTAAAAGACTGGTGTGTTTGTTGACTGATAATCACATCTCATTGATCATAGGTATAGTGATACTAAAGTCAAAAACACAGGCATATGTAAATGTACATGGTGCTGGACAGACCCGATATGAGATTCCACATGTATGTTGTGTCATAAGTAATTCTCACAGTGATAATGATGTAATAATCCTTGGACCTGAAGTCATTATATTTCTATACCAGAATTAATATACATTGATTCCATTAAAAGTTATCCTTGACCTGGTAATGATAAAAGTGGACATTGGGTATACTATGAATCGTATGAGAAATATGAATGATCTAGATGTAATTTAACCCTCCTATTTTAGGAATGATATTATTGACCTATTGTGTGAGCTAGGCTATGAAATGCGTGGCCAAGCTCAAATGTTGATTTGATATGATAGTCTACTCATTGATCAAGAAAACTTGGATTAAACTATGATGAGGATTACAAATTACATGCCTCTAGTTTAATTTTTAATATTTGGTTAAAGGGATTATATTATATTGTACATTATTCACGAAAGGTTTAATTGATCACCGATTCAATTATTATTACTTGGGTAGCAATAATGTATTACTAGATGCCGCTCATTGTTTATGATTTTATATTAGATTTAAAATTAGTTGTCAACGTAATAATAACCTATAGGATCACACACAAAGAATGCTTGAAGGATTATTTAATTTAAATTGGATTTAAATTAAATTAAAGTAGTTCGAATTATTTATAATATTAATTAAGTATGACTTAATTAATTAGATAAATAATGATATTTGAATTTACTAATATTAATTATAAAATTCAGTTGTTAAATAATTAAATGTGACTTAATTAATATATAAATAGGAATTTTGAATTAATAATAACTCTTAATTAGTTAAGAGTTATAATTCATTTTTCTACTCTCTATATAATATCTCTTGTGGCTGATTTTTAAGATAAAACTTTTACAAAAACCCTAGCCACCAAAAGATGATGGATAGTGCAAGAAGAAACGAATTTGTGCTAGTACACATCCAATCCTTGAGTTCAAACATTCGTGTGGATACCGATAGAGCGTAGATCACGAGAGCGGGATGCGTGGTGATTGAACAATCTTTGGATCTTTATTATTCGACCAATTTGTAAAGCTTCTTGAGGTAAACAATCTGATCTACGAATTAAATATCTATTTTTCGCATGGATCATGCGGTGGGTTTCAAAAATTTTGGTTTTTCACATTTTTAATTATTGTTTCCGTTGCGTTTATGTGCTTGAAACCCATTAATGGCATCAGAGCTACTTGCGAAAAGTGTTTAGTTCATTTATGTGTTTACTAGTTTTATGATGATAACATATATTTATAATATTCCATGACTGTTATGTATGTGATTTTGTATGTTTTACATGTTGTTATGTTTATATATGCGTATGTATATATTTTGAATATATGATATTCATGAGAATTGTATAATCATATGATGATTATATAATCTGTATATATACTGATATAAATATTTTTTGTGTTTGTTCTTATTATAAGAATCGTATTTGATACGATTCTGAATCGGATGCAGCAGATTTGCTGAAATCTGGGTCTGGTATCCGATTTTGGCGAACGAATACGTTATTTCATATGGAATCAAGCGTCTGAACGAAACTGATAGATAAAGCTATCATCGACTGTTCTGTAAGGCATTTGACACCATTTAGACCCTGTAATATGCAATTTAAAGTTGTTAGATTTAATTTTGAATTTTTTGATTTTTTTCATATTTCATTTTTATGATTAGATCATGATGGGTATGATATGTTATATCAGATTATGTGTTTTAATATGTTCTTATGTGTTAATTGAGCATGGTGGATGGTTATGGCTTATGACCTTATGTTAATGGTTTTGGTTTTTTAAATACGGTTTGCATGTCGTTCGATCTTGTAATTATTAAATCTCGAATGTAACTCGAGTTCTTCTTGTAAGTTCATTAGATTAGTTTTATATTTCATTCTCGTAATGTACATGAAGACATGAAGATTTGAAGATCAAGGAAGGGTAATCCAACATGGAGGTCATCCAAGGAAGCAATATAAGAAAGAATACATGTAATAGTTAGCCTGTATTTATTTTCCACCTTAGATTGACCTAGATCTTTGTCATTATCTTGATAAAGATCACATAGGATGAAGCTATAACCAACCACATTTAATTTATCGCACTTTACATATATATGCTCATATGATGAATGTATGTGTAAAGAAGTTTATAAAGATGCATACTAATTAGATTAAGGATGTATATATTAGATACGACACCCATGCCATGCTAGCTAAACAAGATAAAATCTGTAACGACTCAAGATTTTAAAATGAACAAACGATTATGAGATTCTATTATTTATGAAACACGGAATAAAATACAAATTTTCTTTATTTCTGACATGGGGAGATTTAGTCAAAAGAGAGTTCATTGAACTTGTATGGTTGTGGGTTTTAAGCGAGACCGTTATGATTCCCTCACTACCTGAAAATCAAACCATTGACGAATATTGATTTATAGTATTTTATCCAAGAAAAAATTGGGAATCTCTTTATGATGAGATCATGATCGTTTTAAAATTAACAAAGCCCTAACGTTAATATTAAGTTGATCATATGTCTTCCAATGAGTCCATTGCGTTGACCCCTACATCGATAAAGAGTGAGTTCGCCAAAGAAAAGTACTCCCATCTATCGTGGGAGATGTGTTGAAGTATATTGATACATTATGACTATTGGGTGTGACTTAACTAAGTTACCACAATAGGATTATGAACTTAGAGGCATAGAGTTTGGCGAGTTTTATTAGATAAATATGAACAAATGTTGTTCCCCCAAGCTATCCAAGAGTTATATAGTTGATATAATTGACAAATGTTGTCTACCTAAATAATCATGTTTTAGGAGGAAAGCCAAAGTTGACCAAATGCATGGTGAAATATGTATCTTGGCTCACTAGAAAGGATATAGATGATATTCTTTCCGAATTAATAGTTAGGGCTATTTATTTGATAAAAATAGTGGGATATATATATTATGAATATATATATATGAATAATCACTTGAACATAATTTAATGATCATCTGTAGACTAATTCATTTTATGCACTTTAATATTATAGATATCAAATGATAAATAACACAAATGACTTCTCTATGTAATAGTCCTTGAGAAGGACAAGCTGACATGAAATAATTTCCTCAATTGATATGAGAACTTGAGGATTGTCCTCAGGTTCAAGGATGTCACTCAAACCCCTCCCTTATTTCTTCTAGCTGAGAATGAAACATGTGCTGAACAAAATGCTTACCAGAAGAAAATTGATTATGCAACTGATGTTTCATGTCCCATGCTTGTAATTATGAGTGCTGAGCTTTAGAAGCAACAAGAGCATACTGATGCTTATGATATGATTAAGCACCTTCAAAGGATGTTTGAAGGATAGGCTCTTCAGAAAGATTTGACAATAATAAGGCACCATACTTTTGCATTAATGGGAGAATGATATCTGGTTGGACCATATGTTTTAAAGATGATAGGTATATGTATCTTGATATTTTTGGGTTTCAAGAATGGTCTAGAGACTCATCTTGATTTGATCAAACAATCTTTGAACAACTTCTTTTCTCAGTTTGTTAAAAACAAAAGGAATGATATAGACAGAACATTCACTGAGTTGTTAGGCATGTTTAAAACTGCTGAAAATAACACGGTAAAGGCATGAATTACATCCATATTGATGGTGTACACATGGAATGCAAATGGGAAAGGAAAGTGGTTAGGCAAGGTGAAGATTTGATCTTATTCGGTGCCAAACCAAAGTCCAATCCCAAAGGGCTTTTGAAGCTTGCTAGTGGTGTTGCTAAAGGAGATGATTATCACTTTTGTGGAAATAACTGGATGATTGGAAGTTAAATTATCGAGCTTGTTCGGAAGATCTAAAGAAGAAGAACAGCAATGGTGAAGTTTCAGGTATCAGGTTAGAATTGGAGCAAAAGTTGTTGCTCTAGTTGAAGGAACTCGATACCTAATTTTTCCATTAAGGCGAGATTGAGAACTTGATAAATTGTTATTACGTGCCTGCCTTTAGCGGATATATTAAATTAATTTCTTGTCAGGACAAGAAAGATTTTCATTTTAATTGAATAAATAATAGTTGTTTATTCTATTTTAATGATAAAGCTTATAATGTTGCACAATTAGTTAACAATTTCTATGTTCTAAGATGACTCAAATCAAACATTACCTCTAGCATTATCGTTAAGCCATATTAATGAGAAACGCATTTCTGAGTCACATATAGCTGGATACTTATACATAATGATGTATGTGGTCGAATGCGTATGATGGCAAGGGGTGGCTTATACTACTTCATAACATTTACTGATGATTTCAGTAGATATGGATATGTGGTTCTTATGAAGAATAAATATGATTCTTTTGAGATGTTTAAAGAATATAGGGCTAAGTAGAAAAGCAAACAAGGGAAAAGTATAAAAGTTTTACGATCAGATCGTAGAGGAGAATACTTAAGCCTCAAATTCCAGAGTTTCTTGAAAGAGTGTGATATTGTATCACAACTTACTCCTTCTGAAACACCTCAAAGGAATAGAGATTCTGAGAGGATAAATCGTACCTTGTTGGACATAGTGCGATCAATGATGAGTCAAGCGGATCTTCAATTCAGTTTCTGGGGTTATGCTCTAGAAACAGCTGCATATACACTTAATTAAGTTTCGACTAAAGCGGTTCAAAATACTCTATATGAGATACAGACTGATAAACGTCATAGCATGTCATTTATGAAAATTTGGGGACGTGAAGCGTTTGTAAAACATTTAGCCTCTGACAAGCTTGGACCAAAATTAGATAGATGTTATTTTATGGGATATCCAAGTGAGACTAGGGTATAGTTTTTATAATCCTTCCGAGAACAAAGTGTTTGTTGCTCAGGCCGCTGTATTTCTTGAGGGAGAACTACATTCTAAGAAAATTAGTGGGAGTACAATATATCTCGATAAAGATCGAGAACCACATGATAACATTGAACTAGAGTTGGAATAAGATCAGGATGTACATCAAAAATGTTGAAAGTAATCATGCTCAGGAAACACAGGTTATTCGTAGATCTAGTAGGATTCACCATGAGTCCGGGAGAAATTATATACTTCTTTTGACTCAAGATGGTGATGTGATTCTTACGGATAATGATAAGCCTCTCACCTACCAAGATGTTATGAACAGTCCAGACTCCGAGAGATGGATGGAGGCCATGAAATCCGAGATGGAATCCATGTATCAAAATATAGTATTGAATTTAGTTAATCCACTTGAAGGGGTAAAACCTATAGGGTAAAAGTGGGTTTTCAAGGATAAAACTGACATGGATAGTAAAGTACAGACCTATAAGGTGTGACTAGTGGCAAAAGGTTTCAATAAATAATTCATGGTATAGACTATGACGAGACTTTTTCACCAGTTGCTATGGTCAAATCCATCAGGATTTTGTTAACAATAGTTTCTTACATTGACTATGAGATTTGGAAAATGGATGTCAAAACTGCTTTCTTATATGGGAGCCTTGAAGAGGGTGTATATATGATAAAACCAGAGGGTTTTGTCGATCCAAAGTTTGCTAAGATGGTTTGTAAGTCGCTTCTATCTATTTTAGATTGAAGCAAGCCTCAAGGAGAATGAATATTCATTTTGATAAAATGGTCAAAGAGTTTGGCTTTATTCAAAATGAAGATGAATCATGTGTTTGCAAGAAGGTTAGTGGGAGCCATGTGACATTCCTAGTATTATATGTAGATGACATATAACAGATATGGAATGGCATACCTTCTCTACAGGCTGTTAAGACTTGGTTGAGAAATAGTTTCTCGATGAAAGATTTAGGCAATGCTACCTATATATTAGGGATAAAGATCTATAGAGATAGATTGAAGAGATTAATCGACCTAGTCAGAGTACATACATTGATAAAGTATTGCATCATTTTAGGATGCAGTAGACAAATAAAGGATATGCTTCGATGTCTCATGCGATAGTGATCTCAAAAGATAATTTCCCCCTAAATCATTAGATGATAAGGGACCTTTGAGAAAGTTCCATATGCTTTAGCGATTGGATCTATAATGTGTACAATGATATGTATTTATCCAGATATTTCGTATGCTTTGAGCATGACGAGCAGATACCGGCCTAATTTACGTGAGGGTCACTGAATAATTTTCAAGAATATTCTTAAGTACTTAAAGAAGACTAAAGATTTATTTTTAGTTTATGGAGAAGACAGGGAACTAGTTGTAAAGGGTTACACTAATGTAGTTTATGAACCTAATTTTTAGACAGACAAGGATGATTACGTGTTTATGTCTTTTGTATGTTTTGTCTAAATATAAGGGATGTTAGCTGGAATAGTTCACAGCAAGAACATTAATGATTCTATAATGGAAGCCGAATATATTTATATTTTTTAAAACAGCCAAGGAGGCTATTTAGGCATGTCCATAGGTGATATCACCTTATTAATGAGATTAATGATCAAGGAGATATAAATGTAAAGTGCATAGTAATGATAATGTTGCAGACCCACTGACTAAGGCTTTGTCGCAGCAGAAGCACAATGGTCATACTAGTTCCATGAGTATTAGATACATGGGTGATTGGCTCTAGTGCAAGTGGGAGATTGTTAGTGTTTGTGCCCTAGAGACAACATTATAATGTTTTAGTTTAAGATATTTGGATTATTAATATTTGTGTTCTATCGATTATTCCTTTTATAATTTATTAAATTTTAATTTACTGCGATATAAATGTTAGATTAATAAATGTCCTTGAAATATGATATGAATTTTATACCTTTAAGTACGTGACTTAGAAATGAGATTATGAGAATAGTATCAATATTCCCAAAGGCCCCAGTCAAGTATTATTAATTAAGGACAATAATAATACATTAAGACTGGTGTGTTTGTTGACTGATGATCACATCTCATTGATCATAAGTATAGTGATATTAAACTCAAAAACACAGGCATATGTAAATGTACATGGTGCTGGATAGACCCGATGTGAGATTCTACATGTTTGTTGTGTCATAAGTAATTCTCACAGTGATAATAATGTAATAATCCTTGGACCTGAAGTCATTATATTTCTATACGAGAATTAATATACATTGATTCCATTAAAAGTTATCCTTGACCGGGTAATGATAAAAGTGGACATTGGGTATATTCTGAACCGTATGAGAAATATGAATGATCTAGATGGGATTTAACCATCCTATGTTAGGAGTGATATTATCGGCATATTGTGTGAGCTAGGCTATGAAATGTGTGGCCACGCTCAAATATTGATTTGATATGATAGTCTACTCATTGATCAAGGAAACTTGGATTAAACTATGATGAGGATGACATATTACATGCCTCTAGTTTAATCTATAATATTTGGTTAAAGGGATTATATTACATTGTACATTATTCACGAAGGGTTTAATCGATCACCGATTCAATTATTATTACTTGGGTAGCAGTGATGTATTATTAGATGCCGCTCATTATTTATGATTTATATTAGATTTAAAATTTGTTGCCAACGTAATAATAACCTATAGGGTCACACACAAAGAATGCTTGAAGGATTATTTAATTTAAATTGGATTTAAATTAAATTAACGTAGTTTGAATTATTTATAATATTAATTAAGTATGACTTAATTAATTAGATAAATAATGATATTCGAATTTACTAATATTTCTCTATAGTTTGTTTGTACACTTATAAAGCAGCTGTGAGACAATTTGTTCTTCACAGAGTTCTTAATTCGATATATATATATATATATATATATATATATATATATTGGATACTTTCAAATCCACCAGAAAGTTTTAAAGACTTGTGTTTTTGATTTATTTAACTTGTAATTCCGCACCTTGCAAATCAAAACACTTATATATGTAGTTTGAGTTTAAACATTTTATAGTTTAAGAAAAATTTTACTAGAATTACATTCAACTCCCCTTCTATAATTCTTGCTGCATTGTTAGGGACTAACAATTGGTATCATAGCAAGCTCTTGAAGCACAAAGAGTTTAAAGATCACAACAAACAGTAGGATGAACAAGAAGGATGTTGGAGTTAAGATTCCTTTTCTAGACAAAGATAATTACCATCACTGGAAGGTTAAGATGCATCTTCATTTACTTTCTCAAGATGAGGCCTATGTGGATTGCATAGAGAGAGGTCCTCATATACCAATGAGAGCTGCAACTGGAAATGAGCCATCAGTTCCTAAGCCAAGGCATGAATGGTCAGATCCTGATATTGAACAAGTCAAGAAAGACAAGAAGGCCATGAATATTCTGTTCAATGGAGTTGATGGTGACATGTTTGATAACATCATTAAATGCAAGACAACCAAGGAAGTTTGGGATACCATTAAAATAATCTGTGATGGCACTAAACAAGTTAGAGAAAACAAGATGCAGTTACTAATTTAGCAATATGAGCATTTCCACTGTAAAGAAGGTGAAACTCTCATTGATATCTTTAGTAGATTTCACAAGCTACTAAATGCTATGAAGCTGCATGGAAGAGTCTACCAAACCAAAGATTTTAACCTCAAATTCCTGAGATCCCTTCCAAAAGAATGGAAACCAATATCAGTCTCCCTGAGGAATTTACAAGAATACAAGGAGTTTACACTAGAGGGATTGTATGGCATTCTAAAGACTTATGAGCTTGAAATAGAGCAAGATGAAAGAATGGAGAAAGGGAGGAAGAAAGGAAGGTCCATTGCAATGGTTGCTGAGTTAGAGAAAGAGAAGGAGATGATGATAGAAGCTGTTGAGTCTACTTCAAAGGTCTGTGAAAACACGGGCAAGAGGCTGGTAGCAGAAAATGAAGATTCTTTGAGCCAAGATGATATGGATGATATTGATGAACATCTTGCATTTCTTTCCAGAAGATTTGCCAAGCTCAAGTTCAAGAAGAACTTTGGAGCAGCTAAGCCAAATAGAAACATGGTGGATAAATCAAAATTCAAGTGTTTCAAATATGGCTTGGCAGGGCACTTTGCTAGTGAGTGTAGAAAGTCAGATTCCAGCAAGAAGAAGTTTGAGCCTGTGGATTATAAACAGAAGTATTTTGAATTGCTCAAACAAAAGGAAAGGGCTTTTATTAGACAAGAAAATGACTGGGCAGGAGATGGTCTGGATGAGGAAGAAGATGTCAGCTATGTCAATCTAGCCCTAATGGCCAAGTCTAATGAAACAGAGACAAGTTCTTCAAGCAATCAGGTAATCACCACTAACCTTGCACATTTATCTAAAGCTGAGTGTAATGATGCAATTAATGACATGTCCACAGAATTATATCATTTGCGTGTTATACTTAAGTCCCTCACTAAGGAAAATGCTAAAATCAAGGAAAATAATTTGTTTTTAAGTGAGAGGAATAATGTGCTAGAGTCTCAGTTTATTGAATTTGAAAATTTGAGAATAGAATGTAAGATTGCTAAAGAGGAATTAACTGAGTCCTTGAAGAAAGAAGAAATTTTGAAGAAGCAGCTTGATCATGAACAAGAAGTGATCAAGGCATGGAAATCATCTAGAAATGTCCATGCTCAAATCACCAAAGTTCAAGGAATTGAGTCCTTCTGTGATGCAGCCTGGAAAAAGAGTAAAGTGAAGCTGGAATCCAATTTGGTTGAAGGATTGCTAACAGATGTAGACTCGACGGATGATGAGAGCCATCCGTCGGATAATCAAAAAGATTATACGCCGAGTGACATAAATCCTCATCCGTCGGCTGTGAGCAAATCTATGAGTAAAGCCAAACTTGCCAAGTTAAATGATAAATATGGAATAGTTTCCAAAAACTTTGTTCCGGGAAAATCAAGTCAAGTGAAGAAGGAGAAGAAAGTGAATGTTGGTCATCTGTCCATCAAGCAATTGAATGACAGATTAGAAAAGAATGAGGTTAAAACAGAGGCTAAAAAGAAAAACAATAGAAATGGGAAGTAGGAATTAACCAACATAACAACTACACACCTGATAAGTATGCTCCAAGAAAAATCTTTGTTAAGTGTGGTAGTGTTAATCATTTGTCTGTTAATTGCAAAATTGCCATGCCTACTCCCATATCTGTACTATCTTCTTTTCCCAACATGAAGGTCATGCCTTCTATGCCTATAAATGCTATATATGCACAAAATATGAATGCACAATTTGCTAATATGCCATTTGCACCTGATCCTTATTATGCTGCATTTAGTATGCCTCAAATGCCATTTAGCATGCCTTACTGGAATAACATGTTTGCAAATAGCATGCCTTTTCCTTTTAATCAAAATGTGCATGATAATTCTATTTTAATGACTAGTTTCAAAGGTCCAACTCAAATGACTAAGGATGAATCAGATATCCCCAAGTCAAATGAGATCAAACCTAAGAAACAAAAGAAGAAAGCTAACAAGGCAGGACCCAAGGAAACTTGGGTACCAAAATCAACTTGATTTGGTTTTGATGTGTGCATGGAAACAGAAAGAATCTGTGGTACTTGGATAGTGGTTGTTCAAGACACATGACTGGAGATTCTACCCTACACACAGAGTTCAAGGAGAGAGCTGACTCAAGTATTACTTTTGGAGATGACAACAAGGGTTATATTGTGGGACATGGCTTGATTTCTAAAGACAATGTCATCATTGAGGAGGTTGCCTTAGTGGATGGTCTCAAGCACAATTTGTTGAGCATCAACCAGCTTTGTGATAAAGGAAATTCAGTAACCTTCAATTCAGAAGCATGTGTTGTGACTAACAAAAGGAGCAACAAAGTGGTTTTTACTGGAGTGAGAAAAGGAAATGTGTATCTAGCTGACTTCAACTCATCAAATGCAGAATCTATCACTTGCCTTCTTAGCAAAGCAAGTAAAGATGAAAGTTGGCTATGGCACAAGAGAAGTTGTCCCATCTAAACTTCAAGACCATATGAGCTTGTCAAGAAAGAATTGGTTAGAGGTATTCCTTAAGTGGAGTTTATAAAAGATGGATTGTGTGATGCTTGCCAAAAGGGGAAGTAAATCAAAACATCATTCAGAAAGAAGCTTGATTCAATAATTGAAGAACCTTTGCAATTGCTACACATGGATTTGTTTGGACCAGTCAATGTGTTGTCCATCTCAAGGAAAAGATTTTTCCTAGTAATTGTGGATGATTTCTCAAAGTTCTCTTGGACATATTTCCTAAAGTCTAAAGATGAAGCTAGTGAAATCTTCATCAATCATATAAGGCAAGTCAACAATCATCCTGATTTTAAATAAGAAGAATCAGGAGTGACAATGAAACTGAGTTCAAGAATTCTGTGATGAGATCATTTTGTGAATAAACTAGGATTATGCATGAATTTTCTGCAACAAGGACTCCTCAGCAAAATGGAGTGGTAGAAAGAAAGAACAAATCTCTTATTGAAGTTGCAATGACAATGCTTGAAGAATCAAAGTTACCAACATACTTTTAGGCTGAAGCTGTGAACACTGCCTGCTACACTCAAAATATCTCTTTGGTGAATCAAGAAAAATGCATGACTCTCTACCAATTGTTCAAGAACAGGAAACTAACTCTAAATTTTCTTCATGTCTTTGGCTGCAAATGTTATATCTTGAAGAATCAAACTGATCAATATGGGAAGTTTGATGCTAAAGCAGATGAAGGAATTTTTGTTGGATATGTTGTGGGAAAAGCATATAAAGACTACAATCTAAGAACCAACATTATTGTGGAATAATTACATGTTGTGTTTGATGATAAAAATATTGAAGGACTGCAAGATGGAGATTTCCATGAGAGCCTCAAATTTGACAATGTGGAGATGGTTAGTGATGATGAAAGTCATCAATAAACTACAACTAAGGATAGTGCAGAAAAATCTACAACTAATAAAGCTAATAACTCAACATCCATCATGTTACAAAATACTTCATCCGTCGGGAGACAATCTGCATCATCCATCGGGAGACAATGAGCTTCATCTGTCGGAACTCAAAGTGCTTCATCCGTCGGGTCATTGAGAAAAGCTGAAAGTCAAGGTAGATCATTCAAAGAAAGTTCCCTTCTCTCAAATCAAAGACTCACTAACTCAGGGGGAGTTTCTAATAATCAAAACTCAGTCACACATCAATACAACAATGAGGCCACTTCATCTAGAGCAAATCTACCACAACAGAGAAAATGGACAAGAGATCACGCCTATGAGCTAATTATTGGTGATGCATCTTCTAGAGTTCAGAAAAGGAAAGCAACTCAAGATGAATGTCTGTACAGCAGCTTCCTTTCTAAGGAAGAACCATAGAAGGTAGAAGAAGCTCTGTTGGATCCTGATTGGATTTTATCTATGTAGGAAGAGCTAAACCAATTTAAAAGGAATAAATGTTTGGAAGCTGGTACCCAAGCCTAAAGGAAAGAATCCAATAGACAACAAATGGGTATTCAGAAACAAGATGGATGAAAATGGCATAGTAGTCAGGAATAAAGCTAGATTGGTTGCTAAGGGCTATTGTCAACAAGAAGGAATAGATTTTGATGAAACCTTTGCTCTTGTTGCAAGACTTGAAGCCATCAGAATCTTCTTAGCCTATGTAGCTCATGCCAATTTCAAGGTCTATCAAATAGATGTCAAGAATGCTTTTCTAAATGGAGATTTGGAGGAGGAAGTCTATGTTAGTCAACCTCCTGGTTTTGAAGACCCAAATTTCCCAAATCATGTCTACTATCTTTTGAAAGTACTCTATGGACTGAAGCAAGCACCTAGAGCCTGGTATGACACTTTATCAAAGTTCATTTTGGAAAATCACTTCACAAGAGGTACTGTGGATAAAAATTTATTCTTTAGAAATGTTAATGTCTCTAGTATACTTGTTCAAATCTATGTAGATGATATTATATTTGGTTCTACAGATGAAAAAATTTGCAAAAAGTTTTCCAAACTGATGCAAAGTAAGTATGAAATGAGCATGATGGGAGAACTAACTTACTTTCTTGGTTTACAAGTTAAGCAAGTTAGTGATGGAATATTCATTAGTCAAACTAAATACATTCATGATCTTTTAAAGAAGTTTAATCTAATGGATTGCACATGTGCAAAAACTCCCATGGCCACTGCAACTAAGTTTGAATTAAATACTACTGAAAAGTTTATGGATTTTTCAAGTTATAGGGGTATGGTTGGTTCACTTCTGTACTTAACAGCTAGTAGGTCAGATATAATGTTTGCTACTTATCTTTGTGCTAGATTTCAGGCTGATCCTAGAGAATCTCACTTAGTAGCTATTAAGAGAATTTTCAGATATCTCAAGGGAACACCAAAACTTGGCATTTGGTACCCTAGAGATTCTGGTTTTGATCTAACTGGTTATTCAGATGCAGATTATGCAGGTTGTAAAATAGACAGAAAAAGTACAACATGAACCTGTCAGTTTCTAGGAAACAAGCTTGTGTCCTGGTTCAGTAAAAAATAAAATTCAGTTTCTACTTCTGCAGCTGAAGCTGAATATATTGATGCTGGTAGTTGTTGTGCACAGATTCTATGGATGAAAAAACAATTGTTGGACTATGGTCTACAAGTGGATAGGATTCCTATTTTCTGTGTTAACACAAGTTCAATTGCCATCACTGAAAATCCAATACAACATTCAAGAACAAAGCACATAGACAGCAAGTACCACTTCATAAGGGAACATGTGATTATTGGTACTGTGGAACTACATTTTGTTCCAAGTGAAAAATAGCTTACATATATATTTACCAAGCCACTGGATGAATCCACCTTTTCAAGGTTGGTAAATGAGTTAGGTATGCTTAATTATTCTTGAATTATTTCAGATATTTTTGCAAGTTGTAATGCAGCCAGAAATTTAATTGATGTTTCAGTCTTGGATGAAATTTTGGCTAAGTCAAAATTTACATCCCGACGGATGATCATTATCCATCGAGTTCGATCATCCGTCGGAATACAGTTTGTTAATAAAATCAATTATTTTTCTGGAATATTTTATAACTCCGGATAACTGATTTATCCTCATCCATCGAATTGTCTCAATCCTAGCCGTTAATTCTCTGAACATTATCCATCGAGTATACTTACGGTTTGTAAGCATAACACGACAGATAAATGATGGAATTTTTACAGTTTATTTTTAAAACGGCTATTTTGAGCAATTTTATTGGTCACTTTATTTTACTTTATTATTTTTGATAGTTATTTTTTGAGATAGTATAAAAGCAATTTCACTTTTATTCATTTCTTTTATCATTCTCAATTCATCATCTCTAACCTCTTTCTTTCTCAAAAGCAATTACACTTTCTCTCTCTGCAATTTTTACTCTCTAACAATGGCACCAGTCGTCAAAATCATGTCTCAAACTGGCTTTATCTATGAGAAGAACAATTTCACAGCTCTAGTAAACAAGGGGATTCAACTGTCTGGCGACTACCACAAAATGATGGATTTTGTGCAAGGCTGTAAGCTCAACTATGTCATGCTAGAGTCTCCCACTATCTACTGTGAGGTTGTGGAGGAGATTTGGACAACTGCAGTGTACAACTCAACGGACAAGACCATCACGTTCACTATTAAAAGTAAGGAATTCTGTGTTTATAGTGACATTGTTAAAGCATGCTTTAGGATTCCTGATAATACTGTCACCACTCCACCCACAGACACTGATATTGTTAACATGTTAAACTCCATGGGTTATGCACTCACCATCTCTAAATTAAGTGAAATTAGGAAATTGGGTCTTAGGAAAGAATGGAGTTACCTGTGTGATGTAGTTACTAAAGTATTTTCTAGTAAAATTAGCAATTTTGATTCTGTTAATATCTCCATGCTCAACATGCTTTTCATGCTAGTAACTGATAAATACTTCAATTTTAGTGATCTAGTCTTGTTTGAGTTGGGGTTTAAGTTAGGGGAGCTTAATAAGAGGGGTAAGAGTGTGTATTATGCTAGATTTTTCATGATGCTTGCTAACCACCTCTCGGAGGATATTGTGCTTGAGAACCCAACCAATAAGTTAATTTGTTGGGTTCAAGAAAGAATATTTTTTGCAGATCTTAATAGAGCAGATCACCACAAAGAGGTGCCACTCTTCTACTTTCCAGTAATTGAGGCATCTCAGGTAAGTGAGGTAATTTCAACTGTCTCTACTTTTCCAACCTCAAACATTTTTTTGCTTTCTAGTGCAGCAATTGCAACTGTGTTAATGACCCAACAGTTGCCTACCCAAGCTGCCAAACCATCAAAAGTTTCTAAATCCAAAGATAAGAAAGCCCCCTCTGATTTCTTTCAAAAGAGATCAGTTGTAAAATCCACCAAACCAAAAGAGGGGAGTGTGAAGGTGGGTAAGAAAGGTGAGGGACAGGGTGAAAATCAAAGAAGCCCTAAGAATAAGGATAGTGAGCATAGTGTACACAAACCAAGCCATACCACAGTTTCCCAACAAAATGTTGTTGTTAATAAGGACAAAAGCTCAATTCTAGTTTCATCCTCCCAAAAGGATGTAACTATTGAAACAAGCTCTCAATGAGGAGCACAGAACAAAAGGGGTAGGGACACAAGTTCACCACAAACTTACACAAGAAATAAGAAACCTAAAACCGTTGGGGATGCACAGGGTACACACACAATGCAAACTGGAGCTAAAGACCTAGTCACTATACCATCTCAAAGTCAAATTGATGTGGCTCCAACAAATGTGGAGTCACAGCCAAAAACTGTACAAATTGAAACACCTCAAACACCAAATTCTCCCACATACTTTTTGGATGTTGACATGATTCAAACATCACAACCATATTCTCCATCTTTAACTCTGTTCGAGAAGTCAAAATCCATGTAAGTGAGCATCATCTTCTAGATGATTTATTGGCTCACTTGCCATTTCTTTCTGAGAATGTTGAGACATCTGTGCCAAAATTTTCATCAATCTACACAGAGTCTACAATAGTCTCCACTCCACACTCATTCATTTCTACTCACTCGATGGATATTGTTCATCCATCGAGTAGTGATTGTATCCCGACGAATGTGCCTAACAGCAGTCATCCGTCGGATAGTCAAATTACTAACCCGATGGATATTTCTCATCCGTCGGGTGTCTCTGCACAACTCCAAATTTCAACTATAGTTACAAGTGCAGATGACTTAGTAATTGTGCGATCACTATTAGGATTGAGGGAAGGTAGTGACTTGAGTGAGAGTCTGGTTTGCTCCCAGGAAAAAGGAGATGAAAAGAGTGATCCAATGCAGTCCATTTCTTCAGGACTGGCAAAAGTGAGTGAGAGGAGTCCCACCTTAGATGGTGAAGGTGAGGGTATGAGGGTGGCAAGCCAAAGGCAGATCTAATCATGAAGCCAAAGGTGAACTACCCAAAGTCCTCACTCAAGAACCCTTTGGACACAGTGTATGAGACACCAAAGCCTGATGAGAAGAAGTTGTTGGCCAGGTCTATAGCATTCTACAAAGATCCTGCAGATTCAGCTCTAAAAAGGAGAATTGCCAAGGTTTTCAGAAATGGTAAGGAAATTTGTGTGGTGGCTGGACACCAATAATTTGCTGAAGCAAAAAGTGAAGAAAAGGCAAGATTGAAGAAAGAAAAGAAGCAAACTGCTCTAGATGCTAAAAAGCTCAAACAAAAGAAGGAGCAAGCTGCTATCTTGGCCAAGTTGCAAGCTGTGAAACCCACACAACAAATTCCTGAACAACTATCTGAAACCACTGAATCTAAAGATCAAAAAATGCAAGAAACACCTCAAAAGAAAAGAAAATTCAGATACAAGCTTCCTTCTAAGAGAAAATTGGATTTCAGTGATGAGGAGATAGAAGGCTACTTTCCCAAAGAGTCTACTTCTACAACAACTCAAACATCCATGCCCTCTATGGCACATGAAGAATTCAAGATAGATCCATCCAAGAATTTCCATGGTGAACCTATCATTCTACAGGATGAGCCAATAGACTGGGATAGTCTACCAATTCCTGAACTTAATCTACCTAATTTCATGAAGCCAAAGAAAACAAAGACCAGAGCAGTCAAGAAAGTGAAGCCCTCAATTCTCAGATCCAAGTCCCTAACCAAAGCTCAAACCAAGGTCAACAAGGGAGATAACATGTACATCTGTGACATCAAGGAATTCTCTTATCTAAACCTCTATCTAGATGAACTGGAAGACTTAGAGGGATTGATGCTTACAGGAATCTACCTGAAAGGCTAGTATTCAAGTACAAGGCAGGAAAAGAGATGACATGGCCACTTCACAGGATTCTTCAAGAGAGCCAAACTATACTGATAAAAGTCTATTCATCTTTCAAGAAGAACTTTGGATTCAATATGACAGCTAGAAGACTAATTCTAAAGAAGATTGAAGAACTGAGGAGTATTAGAGCAAAAGATGCACTCCCAAAGACTTTAACTATTCCTTACACAGGAAGTAGAGTGCATCTAAGGCCCTACTGGTTGATGGAATTCATGGATAATAAGGGAGTTAGAAGATTATTTAGACTAGAGGACCAGCTGAGCATCTCTAGCAATGAGACTCTACTGGAAATGCAAGAAATGCTAGATCTGTCAGAAGCTGATGAACTTGAATTCCACAGACAGCTCCAAAATCATATAGAAGAAAAAAATAGTAAGCTTGGAAAGAAATCCAGACCATCAAGGAAATAGATCAATCTGCTCAGACTAGAGGAGCACCTTGAAAATAACTGTGAGCAAATCTTTGTACACTTTGTCTTGTAAATTCTTCAGTAAATATTGCAGCACTTTTTAGTTTTATCTACTATCTTTTAAATTTGTATTTTTAGGGTGTTTTGTTATCATCAAGTTTCTCTTAATTTATTGATACAATTCTAGTAGGCATAAATTGGGGGAGATTGTTGGGAATATGCTGTGAACTTGATGATTACATTAACAAAACACCTTAGTAGATTTAACTTAGTGAAAAATGTAGCACCCAGCGGATGATTAATTATAGTCCCGACGGATGATTCAATATAGTCCTGACGGATGACTAATTGATATCCATTGGGTGAGTAGCTTATGTAACAATAAGTCATATAGCACATTTCTGCAAACACCTTTGTATAGATTCTGTAGTAGCTTATGAGTCATGTAGACTGCTAGTAGATGTGCAGAATAGGTTGATTAAATATAAATATAAGATGTCTTATAATTCTGCATAAATGAAATGGAATCAAGTGATAAATGGTTACCTGACGGATGATTAACAAAGCTACCCGACGGATGATCAAAAAGGCAACCCGACGGATGACAAGCATGTACCTGACGGATGATCACTTCAAACATCTGTTGATAGTGACAACACAGTCACATTTGGTGGGTGTTTGCAAAAGGAATGTGGCAGCCTGTTTAACTGGAAATAAAGAATAAAGGAGCATTACCATTTCCATGCAAGATTAAGAAGATTTTCAAAGATGCTGAAATAGAGTAGTGAAGCAGCATGGAGTTTGACTTGATAGTTTTGTTTTATTATCCTGTCTTATTACCATGTAAACTTGGTGGTATATAAACTAAGTGTAGCTAGTAGAACAAATAACTAAGCAAACACTTTTAGAAGAGAAATAGAAAAAGCTATAACTGTTAAGAATTTCTCTGTAGTTTGTTTGTTCACTTGTAAAGCAGCTGTGAGACAATTTGTTCTTCACAGAGTTCTTAATTCGATATATATATATATATATATATATATATATATATATATATCTGGTGGATACTTTCAAATCCACCAGAAAGTTTTAAAGACCTGTGTTTTTATTACTTTGTGTTTTTTATTTATTTAACTTGTGATTCCGCACCTTGCAAATCAAAGCACTTATATATTTTTTGAGTTAGAACATTTTATAGTTCAAGAAAAAGTTTACTAGAATTACATTCAGCCCCCCTTCTGTAATTCTTGTTGTATTGTTAGGGACTAACAGGGATGCGTCGTGATTGAACAATCTCTGGATCTCCATTATTCAACCAATTTGTAAAGCTTCTTGAGGTAAACAATTTGATCTATAAATTAAATATTTGTTTTTCACATGGATCCTGCGGTGGGTTTCGAAAATTCTGGTTTTTCACTTTTTTAAATATTGATTCCGTTGCGTTTATATGCTCGAAACCCATTAAAGTATACCATAAATGCTAAAAGAACTAAATTAATATTTAAAATAAATGCTGATAAAGTAATATCAGTATTTATACCTTGTGAATTCACAATTAGACTCTCAGTAAATACTGTGGTTATGACAGTTGTTGTTCATCAATAATGAGAACCTCCATTTGAATTGGAGAGGATTTGATCAGGTTACTGTCATGTAGCATGATCTCAAACCTTTGTTCTTCTTGCAAAGAACTAACACTTGAATGTGTTTAATGAAAGCTATCATAGGGTCTTCAGTAAATACTGATGAAACCTCTATGTCTCTGTTAGTATCATCAACATCTACCTCAGCAAGTAGTCTCTAACCAACTAAATGTTATTTCTGAGTGGTGAGCATAATTCAAGAATTATGACACTTGATTTTTGGCAACATTTGAGAAAAGAATTCAAGTGTTTCAGTTGTAAGAAGAACTTTAAGATATAAGATATATGAGTTTTGAGAATGAGTGTGGACAACATTCTTGATCAGAAAAGAAAGTTTCAAAAGATTATGAAGTGTAAGCAACACTCAAAGTTTATAATTCTTAATGATTAAGAATAAATCTTCCTTAAATTTTCTTCTTTAACAATAGTTACCTCCTGTAGTGCTCAATCTGTACCGTAGTGATCATATGAAACTTAAACAGAGATAAGTTTATTCACATGCACTATTATAAATATTCAAAGTTTAGCATGCAGCACTAATTTGAATTCAACATTTAAGAACATTCAAGCACATATAGGAAAGTAAACAAATAATCATTTAATGAAGCAAAAGAAGATGATATATATTCATTCATCAAGAAGTAGAATACAAGATTTTCATAGAATTTTAAAAATAAAACCCTAAACAATCTATCTATTCTAGCTTCTTCTTCTTTCTTCTTCCAGTTTCTTCAATGCCCTCTGATGGAAGATTCTTGACATTGAACTGAGCGTCTAGTCTAAAGAGATGAAGGGACTCATGTCACACCCCAACTTAAACAGCAGATTAAATATAGCTATTACAACATTTTAAAAGAAATAACATAACCAAATCCAAGATCTTACAGTTTAGGGTTTGAAACAGCCCAACACTACCAACTATTACATCTGATTTTAAATACCGAGTCCTCACACAAACTACTATCACTTATTCTACCTGAGCTCGAACATAAGCATCAGCATCACAGGTCTTACGGGCAGTCTGCTTGAATCTAACCATAGCTGCTAGCTGTAATATCAGGGTAAAGCAAGGAGTGAGCCAAATGCTCAACAAGTGCTAAACAATATGATACAAAACATAAATCGAGATATACATTAAAGAATGACAACGGAAAGACATAACCACTGATAATGAGGGATAAAACTTTGGGTGATGGCATCATTTTGTTTGTATCAAAACAATTTCAAAATCATACCGTTTAATCAAAATCATTTTATGACGCTACGGATTACAGCCGGTGATCAGCCGCGAAGTAATCCCGAACCTCGCTGGGTTCTAAAACATTAATGGGAATCCATAGGCAACATTTAAGCCTAATAAAAGTGTGGAAATGACTCGCGTCTCAGTCCAGATCCACTATACAAAGAAAACATTTATCCCCCTTTGGGACTGAAAACCCACATTTTATTTATTTCAAAAACTGATGCCGAATTATAACAAAATCTCTTTTTACAGTAAATATCTTTATCAAGGGATTATAGATAAACTCGAAACACGGGGAAATGGTACTAACTCTAAGAGCCATGAATCACAAAACTATACTCTATTAGGTTAACCGAATGGTTTTCATATTTCAAAGTTTGGACAAGGGAATTTAGTGAGGCTATTGGATATCATGAAGGGAAATGCCAAATTGGGCTTAAAGCAATGGTTTCTCATCAAGATTCAAGTGCTGGATCATCAAGGAGGTAAGCTTCATGAATACTAAGGGTGTTAAGGTATGAAGAAATGATTTTTAGCTCAGGATATATCAGAATTGTCAAGCTTTAGGATAAGAAAGAGGGGTATCAATCAATGAGGAATCACTTTGATAAGTATCTGACTTCAGGGTTCAGGTAAGGTTCTATAGGGGTTCAAGTATCACGATGAGATATCAATACTTAGGAATCATCAGCATGTTAATCAAGAGAATCAACCAAGAGTTATAACTGCCCTTTTCTTTTATCATGGCATTCGAATTACTTTAATATACTATCATGATAAGACTACTTTGCAATACGTACTCGAGGGTTCATAGAAACGCTTGATTTAATATATCAAATGACACAGGATAGTTGCAGCAATGTATGAACTATTAGCAGTAAATACGAAGGACAAGTTGAATCACTTGCCTTGAGAAAGGCTGGTCTGGTCTGACTGGTAGGAGCAACTGGAGCTTCACTCGACCTTTATGGCAAGTTTTCCCTCGTCTCGAGATCCTATATAAATAATAATAATCTTCATTATAATATACTCTCACCAACTAAACCTATTTACAACCCGAAATTAAACACGGATGGCACTTAGGCCTATATGCACTTAATTTTATATTCACCTTTAAATTACAATTGTACACACATAGCCACATAATCACATATCATATATTAATACCAAATAACACCATATACAACATAATACAATACTAGGCTTGGATGATCTCGACTCACAACTTAAGTCACTTGGTCGCTAAACTAGACAAAGTCTTCAAATTTTGGCTTCCTAACTCGATGAGCCTTTACTAAACTATCCAAAACCTATTGACCCTCACTTGTGCCTTTTGCTCTACTAACCTTATACTATCTTAAAACTATGGTGTTCAACCTAAATCTCACTCCTAAGTATTCTAAAACTATGTGATAAGTGAAAGTGCTTACTGGTGCAAATTTCAGAATGACAACTATGGTTTCTTGAGTGCATTAGACACTCTTAAACTACAAGTTTTCCTTCAAAACTTTTACACAAGACTCTCCTGACCTAAGGGCATCTCACAAACTTGATGTGGCTCAAGGGCCTGGCTTGGGCCTTCTTGGGCCTAAGTTAAAAGTCCGAGGTTCCCCTGTTTTTCTGGGAAGAAAATGCCCTGACTTGAATTAACTTATGACACATGGTTCTAACTCATATCCTATGAACTATGGTTGGCAAAACTTCTCTGACACTCCCTCTAACTAAGGCCCAACAGGGCCTAATAAGGGCCTACCCATGACATGGTCAAATCTCCCTATTTCTAAGTTGCAACAAAACTGTCCCCTGCTGGACAGATTTTGTTATTCTACTTGTGCACCTAACCAAATGACATGCAAACCTCCAACCAACACCTAAAACCTTTTATATACTCCCAATACTAACTTCTGGTGGCTTTGGCCTCAAACTGCACATCAATGACATGGTCAAAACTCACTCTAAACCTCAGGGTACTAAACTGATTTTCTGCAGAAACTATAACTCTCCTTTCTCCAAGGTTTTGACTTGACAAACTCAACTACCAACAACCCAATACCCAAACCAAGACTTGAACATGGTGATCTACTGAACTAACTCCCTTATTCTCAAAATAACTTTTGTGGAGATCATCCTTTACCTATGGTACAATTATGGCAAAACAAAAGAAACTACACTTCACAACTCACAAATCATCAAGTTTTTGAAACAACAAGATATGCATTTTTATAAAAGATAACCACGAATTATTACTATGCATCAAGGAGCATTAATCAATATTAACACCTTAATCCTACTGAAATTAAAGCTTACTAACAAAATCTTTCCAAATGATCAAAATCTTATAACATTCTAAGAGAAATTCACATGCGTGCATGTCCTCGAGTTTTGCAAGCCAAACAACATGTTTTCTAAATATGTTTTACCAAGAAATTTACATGCAAGCCTAGCATGAGCTATATCTAGATGATCACTTAGCATGAAAGGAGTTTCATCAAATTTTCACCATAAAATTCAAGCCATTATCACATAAACATGCAAAAATTGAACAAAACAACAAGAATAGTCTTAAGGACCATTCATTCGGATCCCCTATGGTCATGGCCGAATGAAATGGAAGGGAATGGCCATTTAATCATCAAGAGTTTCCTTCTCAAGACTTGGCACTTCTCCATTCCTTGTAGTCCTCTCAAAAACAACCCTAAACTCACAAGAATCAAGGTTGTACTTTGAGTTTCAACTAAAACCTTTACATGCAACCTTAAAACTTAAACTTTCTACTCAAAACTCTTTGAAATATGAGTGATCATGGTATGGGAAGTAACATTTACTTGTATAGAGGGTGGAAGCTTGGTTGAGGAATGAAGAAAAATCGGGAGGGGGTGGTTTCGGCTAAAAGCCGAGAGTGAAGGAGGGAGTAGCCGAGAGTGAGAGAGAGGAGGGAGAGAAGAATGAGTGTGGTGGTGAGTGATGTGTGAAATGATCATGTCTTTACTTGTTTTATGGTTTTTGTGTTGACAAATATGAGTGGAAATAGGAATTGACATGATTACCCTTCCACTTGTACTTGGTTCAATTTACATGCAAGGGTAAAGAAGGTATTTGGCTAGAAAATAAGAGTTAGTGGGGTGGTTATTGACTCTTTAGCCCTTTTGGATTGAATAGAAAGGATTTGCATGCAAGGATAACTATGTAATTTGCTAATTATGACAACTAATACTTATAAAGATTTAATTTTATAAAATAAAACACAAGTTCAAAAATTATAAAATTTATACCATAAAATAGCTTGGATTTTTGGAAATTTTATAAAACTACTTTTGAAATTTGTGAGCAAAATAACTTTTAAAAAGAAATTTATTCAAGGTTTAAAATATTCCTTATAAATCAAAAAATGAAAGAAATAAATAAACTTTTGATTTGAAAAATCATATACCACATATCGAAAATTTATGACGCAGAAATTCTCATTCACACAAGCATACAATAGTTGAATATATTGGCATTCGGCTTTATAATTATACCAAATTTACAATTAATATTACACAGAAATGTCGTGTGTAACATCCTCTCCCTCTTAAGGGATTCTGTCCCCAGAATCTAAGAGAACAGATGAGGATACCGGGAACGCATATCAGACTCTAACTCCCAAGTCGATTCTTCGACCTTAGGGTTCCTCTAAAGCACTTTTACTAACTATGCGGACTTATTTCTAAGGCTCTTCTCTTGCCAATCGAGTATTTTAACCGGTTGCTCCACAAATGACAGGTCTGCCTGAATTTCTACAGGTTCATATTCTATTATATGGCTAGCGTCAGGATTATACTTCTTAAGCAATGACACATGAAACACATTATGCACATGCTGATACTGAGGTGGTAAGGCCAACTCGTAGGCCACCTTTCCCACTTTACTCAATATTTCAAAAGGACCTATATATCTAGGTGCTAACTTCCCTTTCTTGCCGAATCTCATCAACCCTTTTCTAGGTGACACCTTCAACAAAACAGCTTCGCCAATTTGGAATCGAACATCCTTACGCGCTGGATCCGCATACTTCCTCTGTCTATCTTGAGCAGCAAACAACCTTTTCTGAATTAACTTGACCGAGTCATGCAACTGTTGTACCAATTCCGAGCCGAGAATCTTTCCTTCTCCTACTTCATCCCAACTTGTTGGTGATCTACATTTTCGCCTGTACAAAGCTTCGTATGGTGGCATGCCGATACTGGAATGATAGCTGTTGTTGTAAGAGAATTCAATCAACGGCAAATGGTCGTCCCAACTTCCTGCAAAATTGATTGCACAACTGCGCAACATGTCTTCAATTATTTGGATTGTCCTTTCACTCTGGCCATCAGTCTGCGGGTGGTACGCCGTGCTCATATTCAACTTTGTGACCAGACACTCCTGAAATTGCTTCTAAAATCTCGAGTTAAATCGGGGATCTCTGTCTGAAACTATTGATACAGGTACTCCATGCCTTAGTACGATTTCGCGCACATACAGATGAACCAACTTGTCCAGTGACGACTTCTCGTTAATTGGAAGGAAATGCGCTGACTTCGTAAGACGATCAATTATAACCCATATTGCGTCATGCCCGGATTTCGTTCGCGGTAGTCCTACTATAAAGTCCATAGTGATATTTTCCCATTTCCATTCTGGAATCTTCAGGGGCTGAATTAATCCGCTTGGTAGTTGATGTTCTGCCTTCACTTTCTGACAAGTATAACACTTCGCAACCCAAGCTCCAAGCATTGTTAAATCGTGAGGTAATTATCCAAGGTTCCTTGTACTTAGATATAGTTATCCTACGAATCTAAGCTCCAAATTCCTTCACAATCTCTTCCTAAAAATCATGGAAGAAGATGGTGAATAGTTGTTTTCAAGAACTAAAATTTTTGTTCTTGAGTTTTTGTTTAGATTAAGCTTGGATAAGGACTTTTAAGGGTGATTCCAAACTAGTTACTTGATTCTCCACTCTCCAAGGAAGGTATAACCCCTCCAAACCCTAACTTTACTTGAGTATTAGGTTTAGTTATGTTGTTATAGTTCATGAGAGGCTTGTTTGTTGTGAATGTAGAGGATAGTTGGTGTTGTAATGTTTTGGAGTTGTAATTCTTGGAGTATTGATTAATGAGCATAAGTATAGTTTAAATTCATGTTTGAGAGTAGTATAAATTGATAATGTTGAGTTGTTGGGGCTATTATGGTGAAGTATGGATGGAGTTGGGTTGTGATGTTGATTGTGGGTTGATTTGGAGTGGTATAAATTTGGGTAATCGCGTAAACATAGCCGTCGTAATGCCCGATTTACCGTAGACTGTTTTTATTCTTAACGTCAGAACCCTTGAACTCACTGTTAGGTTTTGACCATTTCCATGTTTAGATAGTTCATGTTACGAGCTTCGTTTTGATATGGTTCGTTTCAATCCGATGTACGGTTTAGGAGAAACGACCGTTTTAAGTAACGGCGTTTCGCGACCGAACCATTACCCCTCGCCTTACTTTGAAACCTTGGTTAAGGACTTTAAATGACTAATTAGGGTATAAAACAATTATGTTAAGTGGATTAGGCAGTTGGTAAGGTACTCGCGAAAGAATCACCTTAAAACTCTTAATAGTTAATTTATTAAAAATGGTGGAGCCGAGGGTACTCGAACAACTTAGGTGATTCGTTAAGCGTAGGAGTGACCATAAGCAAACGTTAGGGTTCAATTGGTTAAAGTCTAGTTTCTTAAGCGACTGGGGTCTAATTCCAACTTATGTTGTTGTTTATAGGTTATCGGACCCACTCTAAGCTTAAGTCTATCCGGGAGCACTCAGGCAAGTTTTCTACCCGTTATACTGTTGTTGTGATGTATACATTTGTATATGCATTATCTTGTGATAGATGCATGATGGTTAATTAGCAAATTCTTGCAATATATTGTAGCATGTGATATGGTATATATGCATGCCTGTTTCGTATTCTTGATACATATATCTGTTGATTCAATTGATAATACCTATGCTAGAGATAAGTGGTAATTTGCATATACCCTTAGTTTAGGGGACCCAAAGGAAAACATTTTTCTAAAACCGGGAGTCGATGCTCCCGAGTATAATATATATATATATATATATATATATATATATATATATATATATATTTATATATATATGAATAGTTTTTAAAACTATGAATCAAATAAGGTTTATTCGATAACTTTATTTTATTAATGAATATTATTTTGAATATTCATTCGAGGGCTTATGACCCCGTTTATTTTATTAATGAATATTATTTTGAATATTCATTCGAGGGCTTATGACCCCGTTTATTTTATTAATGAATATTATTTTGAATATTCATTCGAGGGCTTATGACTCCGTTTATTTTATTAATGAATATTATTTTGAATATTCATTCGAGGACTTATGACTCCGATTAATTGCTAATTATTATTCTTTATTTTATTAAGGAATAATGTGTCGATGATCAAACTCACTTTTGATTATTCAAATAAAGATATTACTTTCGTATAAGTATATCTTTGGTTATTTTATATTCATATATTTTCTAATAAATCGGGACTGATTTATTTCATTAAATCAATATTACTCCAAACATTCTTAAAAATGTTTGCGAGCCTTCAAAATGATTTTAAAAGTTAGAGCGGACCTCAAAACTCATTTTTTTTATATATTTAAGATCTTCCTTTCAAAGGGGATTTAAATATTCGCTCAAAACCTGAGGGATCCGGCTCTGTGGTGTATTTTATATTCGCAACCAGGTTGCTATTTTGATAAAAGAGTTTTGATTACTTACCCAATACTCGGGAAGTAAAATTCTTGGAACAAGTTAATCCATTAACAGGCATCGCCTGGGAAATATCGGTGAGTTTTCCTTTCCAACTAGATACGACTTCTTGGTGGAGCCGTATCAACAAGTTTCTATTCGGGGAAAGTGGGGACGAGCTTTACGTTTCAGAGTCATGGATTTCATCTGAACTAGGAGTGGCGTAAGTGGTCGAGTGGCGCCGGCCCAGCCTAATTATATTGGCCCAAATGGCCTGGAAGTTCCGCTAAGACGGTCCATTCCTTAGGAGTCCAGTGTTCGGTTGACAAGTAAATCCGACAAGTTCTCCTCTACATGTCGAAAATGGTGGGGTTGTACTACTGCGACTGATCATCGTAAGTGGTCTTCCTGGAGCGACAAACTCCCGTAATGAGTTCATCATCCAATTGGATATTTCTGCAACACTACCCAGAGCACTTCGATAGAAAGGCCACGGTTGGGCGATTGTTGAGTGCTGGCAGGGTCAAGTTTTCAAAATGATGTTTGCATCAAATGAAGTATCTCATAACTTCATTTTATTTTTATGATATTTTAAAGATTGATTCTATACAAGTTTTGTCTTGTAGCTTAATCTATGGGATGAACTATTTATACATTGAACGGTGGTAGTTCAAGTAGTATTCGGAAAAGATATAAGTATATTGGAGTATCTTGTAACTTCATCTTTTAAACTTATATCTAGTTAATGATTGTCTTATGAATGACAAAGGTTTCAGAAAAATGTTGAGACAAGGTTAGATATATGAGATCACCTTGCAACGATATTTTTATACAGTTATACACTGGAACTCTGTGGGTATTATGCATGGAAGAGGACTTCCAAGATTTTGAAAAGTATATATGTATATATACTGAATATTTTGCGACTTCATCGCATTAAGATATCAGCTTGGTTCATTTCTTCTTGACCAAGACTTTCATGAGTACTATGAGAATGCTCATATATTGTTAATTATTATACATATTATTTCGGTGGGCTTGTTGCTCACCCTTGCTTTCTTCTTTCATCACACAACATCAAATAAACAAGATGAACAGGACCAAGCTCCCAATTCGCGAGCGGATAGGAAACATTCAGCAGTTTCCTATAGGCGTTGATGTCGATGTAGCTGAGGTAGGAACTACCAATAGGCTAGGCTTTCAACTTTTGATGTACCAGACTTATGTATCTTTATCAATTGTAATAATGGCAAAGAAATGTAAATTTATTCAGAAACCCTTTTAAGGTGTAATGGCATATAATTTTGGAATAAAATGACTCGTGTTATTTTTGGATATTCATCTCTGAGACTATAACTTGTGGTGTGTGTGTTTATTGTGGGGTTACAGTACAGAGTAGTTGATTGTTTATTAAGATTGGGTGTTATTAAGGGAAATGGAACTCGTGACACCCCGGATCCCCGACCCCGAATTTGGGGGTGTTACAGAAATGGTATCAGAGCGAAGCGTTATAAACCTCAGAGATGATGTGACGTTAAGATAATAAGTTCACTAAGATAATAAGAACTCTTGCCAAGTTCATAGTCGGACTACCTAACGTAGTACTGACAGTTAAAACCCTTATAGGAACCCTTATAAATATCGTGATAGAAGTATAGTTCGTTATCGTATATGGTAGAGGGACTCCGAACCCTGAGGTTGAGGAGCAACAATGCGATGATGTTTTATTAGTTATTGGAGATCAGATTGTGGATCCGATAGAGCGCCCTAACACTGGACCGGATGATGTTCATATTGAGGATGTAGCGGTTGAGGATGTTGTCTTAGAAGGGATTATCGCTGAGAAGGATCCTGTGAAGGATCCTCACAAGAATGAATAAAGGACCACTGAGGAATTGATGACCATGGTTAGGGCAACTACCAGAGGTAGGATTGGCCGGTCACTACCAGAGGTTCGTTCAAGTTTGTAAAGATAGTAGACCCTTTAACGTGGCTTACTCGTAAGACTGAGAAGTTCTAATGGACAGAGAAATGCGAGAACAACTTTTAAGAACTGAAGCAAAGATTGGTGGTGGCCCCTATGATGGCATTGCCCGATGGAAAAGGAGATTTTGTGATGTGTAGTAACGCTTCACATAAGGAATTAGGGTGCTTCTTATACAGCACAACAAGGTAATCGCGTACGCATCAAGATAATTAAGGGAATATAAAAATTCGATATCCTCACCCATGAGCTTGGGCTCGTGGCAATAGTTTTGCCCTAAAGATTGGAGGCACTACTTGTATGGAGAGAAGTGCGAGATTTCCCTAAGTCAGAAGTGCTCTAGTGCATTTTCACGTAGAAAGAGCTCAACATACGCCAGAGGAGGCGGTTAGAGCTAATCAAGAATATTGATTGGGAGATTCTTTATCATTCGGGGAAAGCCAATGTGGTGGCTGATGCCCTTAGTAAAAAGGAGAAACTCAAGATGATAATGACTTTGGGAGAGTTTATGAAAGATTTTGAGAAAATGGAAATAGAAGTGAAGGTAACCGGAGCCGGTACCGAAAAGATGTTTGAGATTGCAATACAGTCCGAATTATCGGAAAAGAACATATTGTGCCAGAAAAAGTGATCAATGAAGGCAGAGAGCCAACAATTAGATAAAAGATTAATACCGAGAAAGATGATAAGGGAATAATGAGGTATTCCTACAGAATTTGGGTTCCAAATGTTCAAGAGCTTAAAGATGAAATCTTAGATGAAAGCTAGTTTGAGAAATAAGATTTAGAGCAAACCCTGAACGTTATAGTCAGGGAGGTCGCCATCAAGATAGAAGGAACCCATAACATAATGGAGTAGAAAATGAGGATTTTAACGTATAAGATAACCCCAAGTATGGGAGAAGGATGAAACATTTCATACTAAGGAAACAGAAAGTCGAGTAAGGAAAGGAGACCCGAGACGGTACTCCTATACGGCAATTCATGGACCTATCTAAAAAGAACTTAGACTATTATCCCCAACCACCACCTTGAGGAAACAATGCGGTAGGAAATTCTTTCATGACCTTTAAGTCGCTAAGCTCTCAGAGTTCCAAGGAACAGGTTGACCCAGTCGAGGCAAGAGCCTGGCTAAAAGAAATACAGGAATCATTTGAGATTATAAATGATTGACGAATCACAAAAGACTGTTTTTGTCACTTACCCTCCTAAGAGAGAGGCCACCCGCTGGTGAAAGGCCAAAGAAGGCACGGAGCAAGAGATTATAATAAACTGATTAAAGTTCAGTCAATTGTTTTCGGGAAAGTAATTTCCAAGGTTATGGAGATAGTGTAAAAGCTTTAGAGCCAGAACAAAGGCAGACGAGTATGATGAATTATGAATCTAAGATTGTAAAAGTTGTAAAGATTCGTTCGGAGGATAAGAATCCCAGAACGGCGTGATGTTTGAAGTAAATAATTAGTGGGTTCATGAAATGATTGTAAGAGAAAGAAAAATAAAAAGAAACTGAAGTGGAAAGGAATATAAAGGCAATAGAGTTTGAGGAATGATAAGGGAGTTGGGTATGAGGAAACCCTAAAGAATCATAGTAATAGAAATAGAAAAGTATGTGATCGTCAGGATGAGGATGATTCACTATGAGCTAAAGTTGATGATTGAAGGAATAAGAGATACATATATTTTATCCCCTGTAAGTTGGGAGGATTCAAGGAAACCTTGAGATAGTTCGAAGGATAAATAATGAGACGCGGATAGACTGAGGAGACAAGGAAGTAAGAAATTAGGAAAATTGGATGAAGGAAGTGACCTTCAAGAAAGTGAAGTGTAAGACCGGTGGCTTGATACCCAGGAAGGGAGATGCCAGGAATGAGAGATATCCCAATATTGAGATGACTGTTGAAATAAACAACAAAAGTAAATACGGAATTATTAAGAAGAAGTTCACATTGAACACGACCAATATCTTCCATAACATCCTTGTTATCGTTACCAAATTAGGCAAGAAAAGCGGATAACCATTGTTATCTTTTGGAGGCCATATGGATTGACCTCAATTTGAATAAGGATGTTATTATGAAATTAGGTATAGACTATCGAGGTGGGAATGATTGAATAAGACACCCTTATCAGGGATATATGACTTGATTTATCCATGAAAAGATGCATGTACCTTTTTAAAGGTGGAATTAAAGATAGAACATCGGTAACTTAAAATGAATCTTAGGGGAATGCATAAAAGTTGGCATTTCACCCTTAACAAGGATAGTATGAGTTTTGACATTATGAATTGGAAAAGATTAAGGTAATAACAACCTTTAAGTATCAGTGGAGAAATTTTTTTCAGAAACATATAGACAATGGTTCTAGTATTAGTATAGGGTATTTTGATATGCCCTGTATCTAGGGAATACAGGAGGAACGATTCAAGGATAACCTTAGAGGTTTTACAAGGAGAAAGGTAATATTCAAAATTCTCAAGAATAGAAATTTTGATAAAGGAAATATGACATAATAAAAATAATTCCAAGTGGGGCACATGTTAAGCCATGAGAAAGTATAGATTGAACCAACGGAGGTCAGAACTGTCAAAGTAAGAAGGACCCAAGATAAAAGACGTCCTAAGTATGATCGAGGGTCAGTCGTGGCAATGTTCACATCTAAAGACTAAGGCAATGACTTATGGAAAAATGGTGATTTTTTTTTCTCACCAGGACTTAAGAGAAGCATTATCACATAAGCAGTGATTGAAGTGAGGTAGAAAATTTAGTTGGAGGTGGTTAAAAAGACATTAATTGTAAGGAAATTTTACTATCAGGGAAGGCCAAAGAGGTGGCCGACACTTTAAATGTAAGAGGATAATTATAGGCACTCGTGCCAGAGAGATACAGTGATGATGGTTGAAGCCGTGAAGGTTGCATTATGGTTTGGAAGATTGACTGTGCAATACCCAACCGTAATAGTAGGTTGGTAAAGGTTTAATTCGTATAATCGCCATTAGCGGGCTATCTATCTTAGAAGGAACTATCCTGAGGATAATCCAGGACCATGTTTTAAAAAGGACTAAACGAACCTTCGAGTTAAGTCTTCTATTGAAGGTATATGATTAAGAATGGTATTAACCTGCTATCGTTGCTTTGATTGAAACTCTTTTGCAATTTTATCTGCTTCATGTCATGAAAGTACGTCAGGATCTGGAGTGTTCTTCATGAATTATGAATGGTGATTATGTTAACTCCTTAGAAGAATTTGATACGATAGGTATGGACTCCGTATGGTTAACTATTAAGATCCAATGAAAACGAATGACTACAGTGGGTCAGCGATGGACCATAGTAATGCAGCAATGATTCTGCGAGTAATGAGCTGATTACAACCGTGAGAATTGTATTAGAATGGATGTTGAGATTGAGTACCACTAATTGGGTCGTGTTGACGTATAAGTTATCATTGATAGACTAATTAAGTTGATTATCTACCTATTGAATATTTATTCCTTCTTAGGAATAGAGAGTCGTATTACTATACGAGGAAGGTTGCAGTGCAAGCATAAAATTCTAGTAACGATGATGTCTAGAATGAGGTCCCAGATTCGAGTTTCGATATCGAGGGAGTTTCAAAGTTGATTGTGTATAAGCTCGAGGAAGAGCATGGGTCCATAGAATGATGGACGGAATAGCGAATACCTGATGTTGATATATATACGTATATGTTTTGTTCTCCTATGACAAACCTCTATAGTTCAGAGGTAGATTTCAAGCCAGATATTTTGTGGCAGCATATTTTATATATATACAATTCTCTTCAATTCATTCTTTTCTCTCCTTTTCATTTTGTATAAGCTGAGAAGAACAACCCTTCCAGAAGGGGAGGTATTGCTGAATGACTATCTATCTGTGTGATAGAAGCCTAGTAGGATACCACATGTTTAATTGCTTGTCAAGTACTAAAGGCTGGCCACCTTCTATACTAACTATGCAATAGAACAAGTGTTCATGATCATAGTGATCTCTCAATAAATTCTTTTACTTCTATATGAAGGACCAAGCTTTCGAAGATGGAGGCAGCTAGAGAGGAAGTGGTACCAAGTATGGTGGTATTCCGATTCTAACACGTTCGTGATACTAAGGTTGACGCGATTATTAAAAGGTTATAGAATGCTAACGAGCAAAGGTGTAACCGGTATAATATTAGGAACGGAAGGTAGTAGCGATTACGAACTGGAAATGAATGGGTATTGAGAAGCAAAAGCTCTAATGCTAAAAGCTATAATAAGAGTCTGTGCAATAGACTTGGAAGAATTTGGAATGATCACTTAACGCGGATGAGTTTTCTCACAATGATAGATCGTATGTCAGGTATCGAGATGTCGTCTTATGAGATCTTTGAGGGAAGACAATGTCGATCTCCCTTATGTTAGGATGAAGTTGTAGAGCGCAAGATGCTCGGACCAGCAGTGGTCCAAAGGACCAAGAATATAATAGATCTAATCAGAGGACGGCTGGGAGTAGCCCAAGATGGACATAAGAAGTATGCTGATTTGACAAATGAAAGGACAAAGAGTATGAAGGAGGGAACCTTGTATTGTTAAAAGTATTCCCTTAAAAAGGAATTGATGAGGGTTGGAAAGAAAGGAAAGTTTAAGTCCACGAATTGTTGGACCCTTTGAGGTATTAAGACGTATTGGGAAGTAAGCATATGAGCTAGCCCTACCCCCGAACATGTAGCAAGTCATAACGTGTTCCACGTATCAATGTTAAGGAAGTGTAATTCGGATGCCAGATAAATAGGGGCATATGAGCGTATAGACATGAAACCAGACGTAACCTATATGGAGCAATCAGGAAGGGTTATAAATTGAAAAAGGAACAAGTGCTTAGGAGAAGGGTTATCAAACTATTCAGAGTTTGATGGAAGAACCACAATGTGGAAAAATTTACTTGAGAGTTAGAAAGTGCAATGCTAAGAAAGTATCCCTATTCATTTTCTATCTGATTCCGGGACGGAATCCTTTTAAGGAGGGGAGACTGTAATAACCCCAATTTTTGGAATTTTTGAAACCCTTATAAATAGTGCTTTTGCTGAGTATGCGGAATAAGAAAACTTTTCATACCACACTATGTAGGGGTTCTTCTATTGTTATTCTGAGATCTTATTAGTACTTTATATGGGATATAAATGTATGTAAAGATCGTCAGAATCCAAATTCGAACACTTTGATTTTTCCCGAAAATCTACCAGATACAGAAAGAACTGAGTATAAGGTAACAGAATAAAAAGGATTTAAATTCAAGGATTATAAGAGAGGATCATAAAAGGAATATAATGTATTGAGAAAGGTTAAGGAAACCTAAGTAATAAGATCCCGGGTATGATCCCTCAAATGATAAACGAAAACGAAAGTTAAGCGAACCGCATAACAGATCAGCGGTCATTAGCCAAGTAATTAGGAGTTAATCAAGGGGTTAGTGGATGATGATGTCATCACACCAACAAGAGGAAGACAAGTGTAACAAGATGACATAGGAAAGGTGACATAAGCATGACATAAGGGAAGGAGGTGTGGTTGATTAATAACCACACAATTTTTCATGGGTAAAAAGGTAATTAATCAAAAACAAAAGCTAGCAACCAAGCAAACAAATCAAAAAACATAAAACACTCCATTTTCTTCATCAAGCTCTCGGCTTTCCTTCATTTTCAAGGATAAGAAAATCCAAATTCAAGCTCCAAGTATTGTTAAATCGTGAGGTAATTATCCAAGGTTCCTTGTACTTAGATATAGTTATCCTATGAATCTAAGCTCCAAATTCCTTCACAATCTCTTCCTAAAAATCATGGAAGAAGATGGTGAATAGTGTTTTTCAAGAACTAAAATTTTTGTTCTTGAGTTTTTGTTTAGATTAAGCTTGGATAAGGACTTTTAAGGGTGATTCCAAGCTAGTTACTTGATTCTCCACTCTCCAAGGAAGGTATAACCCCTCCAAACCCTAACTTTACTTGAGTATTAGGTTTAGTTATGTTGTTATAGTTCATAAGAGGCTTGTTTGTTGTGAATGTAGAGGATAGTTGGTGTTGTAATGTTTTGGAGTTGTAATTCTTGGAGTATTGATTAATGAACTTAAGTATAGTTTAAATTCATGTTTGAGAATAGTATAAATTGATAATGTTGAGTTGTTGGGGCTGTTATGGTGAATTATGGATGGAGTTGGGTTGTGATGTTGATTGTGGGTTGATTGTGGATTGATTTGGAGTGGTATAAATTTGGGTAATCGCGTAAACATAGCCGTCGTAATGCCCGATTTACCGTAGACTGTTTTTGTTCTTAACGTCAGAACCCTTGAACTCACATTTAGGTTTTGACCATTGCCATTTTTAGATAGTTCATGTTACGAGCTTCGTTTTGATATGTGGTTCGTTTGAATCCGATGTACCGTTTAGGAGAAACGACTGTTTTAAGTAACGGCGTTTTACGACCGAACCATTACCCCTCGCCTTACTTTGAAACGTTGGTCAAGGACTTTAAATGACTAATTGGGGTATGAAACAATTATGTTAAGTGGATTAGGCAGTTGGTAAGGTACTCGCAAAAGAATCGCCTTAAAACTCTTAATGGTTAATTTATTAAAAATGGTGGAGCCGAGGGTACTCGAACGACTTAGGTGATTCGTTAAGCGTAGGAGTGACCATAAGCAAACGTTAGGGTTCAATTGGTTAAAGTCTAGTTTCTTAAGCGACTGGGGTCTAATTCCAACTTATGTTGTTGTTTGTAATAACCTCAATTTTTGAGAAATTTTTTTGAAATCCTTATGAATAGTGTTTTTGCTGAATGAGAAAACTTTTCATGCCACACTATGTTGGGGTTCTGATATGGATATTCTGAGATTTTATTAGTACTTTATATGGGATATAAGTGTATGTAAAGATCGTCAGAATCCAAATCCGAACACTTTGGTTTTTCCCGGAAATCCACAAGATACGGAGAGAATTGAGTATAAGGTAACAGGATAAAAAGGATTTAAATTAAAGGATTATAATAGAGGATCATAAAAAAGGAATATAATGTATTGAGAAAGGTTAAGGGAACCTAAGTAATAAGATCCCGGGTATGATCCTTCAAACGATAAACGAGAACGAAAGTAAGCGAACCGTATTACAGATCAGCGGTCATTAGGCAAACGATTAGGAAGTTAATCAAAGGGATTAGTGGGAATGATGTCATCCAACCAATAGAAAGAGGACAAGGAAGGGAGGATGACATCATGAGGATGACCTAAGCATGACATGGGAAGGAAGGAGGTGTGGTAGCTTTGTAACCACACAATTTCAAGGGCAAGAAGGTAATTGACTAAATCAAATACAAAAACCAAGCAACCAAGCCAAGTAAAATCATTCTCATCAAAAAAATCAAAAAGCAACCAAGGCTTTGTTCTTGAAGCTCTCGGCTTTTCACTATTCAAAAGGCAAGAAGAAATTCAAAATCAAAGATCCAAGCTTCCTAAATTGGTAAGATAATTCCCTAATCATCTTCATGCTTAGTTAGGACTATATCATGAGTTTAAGCCATTAATTCCTTCTCAATCTTCTTCATTTAATCAAAGAAGAAGACTATGAATAGTGTTTTCAAGTTTTTTTTAACTTGAAGTTTTTTTGTTTTCTTGAAGATCCAAGCTTTCTTAAGACTTCTCAAAGCTTCTTAAGGCTTCCTAGCTCCACCCACCACTTCAAGGAAGGTATACCATCTCCAAACCCTAGGTTCCTATATATTATAAGATGATTTTGATTAGTAGGATGATATTGTAGCTTGTTGTTGTGATTTAGAGTTTGGGATTTGGAATGGTAGTGAAATGGAATGGTAAATGTTGTGGTTTTGATTTAAAAGAACTTAAGTATGATTAAAATTAAGTTTAGGCATAAGTATGAATGATTAAATTGAATTGGTTGGGGTTGTTATGATGTGATAAGGATGGATGTTGGTTGTATGTTGGATTTGAGGTTGATTTGGAATAGTTTTGAATGGTTTAAAATATTGGAAATCGCGTAAACATAGCCGTCGTAACGTCCGATTTTCTTTGGACTGTTTTTGTGCATAGCATTAGGACCCGAGAACCCCCTGCTAGATTATGACCACTGCCATGTTTAGATAGCTCATGTTATGAGCTTCGTTTTGATATGTAGTTCGTTCGATTCCGATGCACGGTTTAGGAGAAACGACCGTTTCAAGTAACGGCATTTCGCGAACGAAACTTTTCCCCTCGCCTTACTTTGAAACATAGGTTAAAGACCAAAAAGGGTTAATTAATGTATGAAACATTTATGGTAAGTGTGTTAGGCAGTTGGTAAGACACTCGCGAAGGAATCGCTTTAAAACTCGTAAAGGTTAAATTATTAAAAATGGTGGAGCCGAGGGTACCCGAGTGACTTAAGCGAATCAGTGAGCGCAAAACAAACGTTAGAGTCTAAGTTAGTTAAAGTATAGATTTACAAGTGATTTTGGTTTAATTCCAACTTACTTGTTTATAGGTTACCAGACTCGTCCCGAGCCTTTTATCACCCCAAGTCGCTCAGGAAAGTTTTCTACCCGTTATAACTGTTGTTGTGATGAATATATGTATTTGCATTATCTTGCGATAGATGCATGTTGGTTAATTAGCAAATGATGCAATATATTGAAGCATGCTGCTATGGTATATATATATATGCATGCCTGTTTCGCATTCTTTCCATATATATCTGTTGATTCAGTTGATAATACCTATGCTAGAGGATAGCGGTAATTTGCATATACCCTTAGTACAGGGACCCAAAGGTGAAAATATTTTCTAAAACCGGGAGTCGAGGATCCCGAGTAGATTTTGTATATATGGATATAAATATATATATATATACTTATATATATATGGTCATAGTTTTCAAAACTATTAATCGAATAAGGTTTATTCGATAACTTTAACTTTATTTTATTATTGAATATTATTTCGAATATTATTCGAAGGCGTATGACTCCTTTATATTAAATGAATATTATTTTGAATATTCATTCGGGGACTTATGACTCCTTTTATTTATTTATCTGAATATTATTTGAATATTCATTCGAGGGCTTATGACCCTTTTATTTATTTATCTGAATATTATTTGAATATTCATTCGAGGGCTTATGACTCTTTTATATTATTTATTGAATATTATTTGAATATTCATTTGAGGGCTTATGACTCAGTTTATATTATTTAATGAATATTATTTGAATATTCATTTGAGGATCTATGACTCCGATTATTTGCTGAGTTATATTCTTTATTTTATTAAAGAATAAGGTGTCAATAATCAAACTTATTTTCGATTATTCAAATAAAGATAATACTTTCGTATAAGTATATCTTTGGTTATTTAATACTCGTTTCAAGTATAAGTTTTAATACTTCTACTTCAATTATTTTTATAAAGATTATTCTTTATGGGAATATTATTTAATTAATAATATTCAGTCATTTTCTAAATATTCTGGGGACTGATTTACTTCATTAAATCAGCTTTACTCCAAACACTCTATAAAGTGTTTTCGAGTCTTCAAAATGATTTTTAAAGTCAGAGCGGATCCCAAAACTCATTTTTATATTTAAGATCTTCCTTTTTAAGGGGATTTAAATACTCGCTCAAAACCTGGGGAATCCGGCTCTGTGGTGTATTTTATATTCGCAACGAGGTTGCAGTTTTGGTAAATGAATTGATTACTTGCCCAATGTTCGGGAAGTAAGCCCATCTAATTGAGTCGGCATAAGCGACAGGCCGGGGTACGGTCTATTATTGTGTAAGTGGCTGGGTGGCAGTCCATCAACGCGTAAGAGGCCGGGTGGCGGTCCAGCACAAGGTCCTTATGAGGCCAGGGTGATGACCGGTGGGGGATTCATCCATCTACTAGTAGAAAAGGTTACTTATTGGTATCTTTGCCTGATCAGCAAGATATCTGGTTTATGCCAAAATTCTTTTCCTTTCCAAAATTCATTGGATGTTTCAAACTCTGTTCATACTTTACATAACAGAGGTTCCAGGAAATGTTTAAGAGATATATATGTGGATATATATATATATCGGGACTAAATAAAGTTTCTCGTAACTTTATTTCATTCAATAATATTTCAAAGATTGAATATATTCAAATCTTGTCTTGTAGTCTCATCTATGTGATGAACTTTTGAAACTGATTATAACTTGAACGGTGGTAGTTCAAGTAGTATTGGGAAAGATATAAGTATATTGGGGTATTTGGTAACCTCATCTTTTAAACTTATATCTAATTAATAATTGTCTTATGTATGACAAAGATTTTCAGAAAAACGTTGAGACAAGGTTAGATATATGAGATCACCTTGCAACGATATTTTTTATACAGTTATACACTAGGACTTTGTGTATATTATGCATGGAAGAGGACTTCCAATATTTTGAAAAGTATATATGTATATATACTGAATATTTTGCGACTTCATCGCATTAAGTTATCAACTTGGTTCATTTCTTTTGACCAAGACTTTCATGAGTATTATGAGTAGGCTCATATATTGTAAATCATTATACATATTATTTTGGTGGGCTTGCTGCTCACCCTTGCTTTATTTCTTCATCACACAACAACAGTTAGGAAAGATGACCAGACTCCAGCAGACCCAGCGCAAGCGCGTGGGAAGCGTCCCGCGTCTTCCCGTTGATGTTGTAGCTGCTATAGCTGCAGAGGTAGATCTATTGTAGATCAGACCATCTACTTTTGAGAATCAATTATGTATAATTATAACTTGTGGCAGATAATGGCAATTAACTGTAAATTTATCAAGTAATCATTTTGGGTTGTAATAACTTTTAAATTGTGGATTCAAAGACTTGTACTTATTTAAATTTCATCTCTGAGACTATAACGGGTTATGGTGTGTGTTAGTGTGGGGTCACAGCATAAGGTTATTTATTATTAATTAAGTGAAGTGATATTGTGGAAAGAAAGACCGTGACGACCCGGATCCCCGACCCCGGATCTGGGGGTGTTACAGAAATGGTATCAGAGCTAAGCGTTATAAACCTCAGAGATGATGGGACGTTAAGATAATAAGTTAACTAAGATAATAAGAACTCTTGCCAAGTTCATAGTCGGGCTACCTAACGTAGCACTGACAGTTAAAACCCTTATGGGAACCCTTATAAATATCGTGATAGGAGCGTAGTTCGTTATCGTATATGGTAGCGGGACTCCGAACCCTGAGGTTGAGGAGCAACATCGCGATGATATTTTATTACTAATTGGAGATCGGATTGTGGATCCGATAGAGTGTCCTAATGCAGGACCGGATGATGTTGATATTGAGGATTTAGCGGTTGAGGATGTTGTCCTAGAAGGGATAGTTGTTGAGGAGGATCCCATGGAGAATCCTGACAGGATTGGATAAAGGACCACTGATGAATTGATGACCATGGTTTGGTCGACTACCAGAGGTAGGATTGACCGGTCACTACCGGAGGTTCGTTCAAGTTGCAAAGATAGTAGCCCCTTTAACGCGGCTTACTCGTAAGACTGAGAAGTTCGAATGGACAGAGAAATGCGAGAACAGCTTTCAAGAACTGAAGCAGAGGTTGGTGATGGCCCTTATGCTGGCATTGCCGGATGGAAAAGGAGATTTTGTGAAGTGTAGTGACGCTTCGCACAAGGGCTTAGGGTGCGTGCTTATGCAGCACGGTAAGGTAATCGCGTACATGTCAAGACAATTAAGGTAATATGAAATTCGATATCCCCGCCCATAAGCTTAGGCTCGTGGCAATAGTTTTACCCTAAAGATTGGAGGCACTACTTGTATGGAGAGAAGTGCGAGAATTACCTAAGCCATAAGTGCTCTAGTACATTTTCACGTAGAAAGAGCTCAACATATGCCAGAGGAGGCAGTTAGAGCTAATCAAGAATAATGATTGGGAGATTCTTTATCATTCGGGGAAAGCCAATGTGGTGGCTGATGCCCTTAGTAAAAAGGAGAGACTCAAGATGATAATGTCTTTGGGAGAGTTTATAAGAGATTTTGGAAATAGTAGTGAAGGTAACCGGAGCCGGTACCGAAAAGCTGTTTGAGATTGCAATAGAGACCGAATTATTGGAAGAGAGCATACGGTGCCAGAGGAAGATGATAAGGGAATAATGAGGTATTCCTACAGAAATTGGGTTCCAAAAGTTCAAGAGCTTAAGGATGAGAACTTAGATGAGAGCCATAGTTTGAGGAATAAGATTTAGGGCAAACCCTGAATGTGATAGTCAGGGAGGTTGCCATCAAGAAAGAAAGAACCCATAACATAATAGAGTGGAAAACAAGGTTTTTAATGTATAAGATAACCCCGATTATGGGAGAAGGTTGAAACATTTCATACCAAGGAAACAGAAAGTCGAGTAAGGAAAGGAGACCCGAGACGGTACTCCTATACGGCAATTCATGGACCTGTCTAAAAAGAACTTAGACTATTATCCCCAACCACCACCCTGAGGAGACAGTGCGGTGAGAAATTCTTTCAGGACCTTTAAGTCGCTAAGCTCTCAGAGTTCCATGGAACAAGCTGACCCAGCCGAGGCAAGAGCCTGGCTAAAGGAAATATAAGAATCATTTGAGATTCTAAATGATTGACGAATCTCAAAAGGACTGTTTTTGTCACTTACCCTCCTAAGAGAGAGACCACCCGCTGGTGAAAGACCAAGAAAGGCACGGAGCCAGAGGTTATGATAAACTGATTAAAGTTCAGCCAATTGTTTTCGGGAAAGTAATTCCCAAGGTTATGGAGAGAGTGTAAAAGCTTTAGAGCCAGAACAAAGGCAGACGAGTATGATGAATTGTGAATTTAAGTTGTAAAAGTTGTCAAGATTCATTCTAAGGGCACGAATCCAGAATGACGGGATGTTGAAATCAAGGCTTATGTTGAGTTGGTTCATGAAATAATGATAAGAGAAGGGAAAAAAAAATTGAAGTGGAAAGGAATATAACGGCAATAGAGTTTGAGGTATGATAAGGGAGTTGGGTACGGGGAAACCCTAACGACTCGTAGCAATAGAAATAGAAAAGTATGCATTCGTCAGGATGAGGGTGATTCACCATGAGTTAAAATTGATGGTTGAAGGCATAAGAGATACATATATTGTACCCCCTTTAAGTTGGGAGGATTCGAGGAAACCTTGAAATAGTTCGAAGGATAAATAATGAGACGCGGATAGACTGAGGAGACAAGGAAGTAAGAAATTAGGAAAAATTGGATGAAGGAAGTGACCTTCAAGAATGTGAAGTGTAAGACCGGTGGCTTGATATCCAGAAAGGGAGACGCCAGGTATGAAAGATATCCCAACATTGAGGTGACTGTTGAGATAAACAACAAAAGTAAATAAGGAATTATTAAGAAGAAGTTCACGTTGAACATGACCAATATCTTTCAGAAGCTCCATGTTATCATCACCAAATCAGGAAAGAAAAGCGGATGACCATTGTTATCTTTTGGAGGCCATATGGATTGACCTCAATTTGAATAAGGATGCTATTATGAAGTTAGGTATAGACTATCGAAGTGGGGAATGATTGAATAAGATACCCATATCAGGGATATATGACTTTATTTATCCATGGAAGGATGCTTGTACCTTTTTAAAGGTGGAATTAAGGATAGAACATCGGTAACTTAAAACGAATCCTAGGGGAATGCATAAAGGTTGGCATTTCACCCTTGATAGGGATAGTATGAGTTTTGACAGTATGAATTGGAAAGCATTAAGGTAATAATAACCTTTAAGGATCAGTGGAGAAATTTTTCAGATGTATATAGACAATGGTTCTAGTATTAGTAAATGGTATTTTGATATGCCCTGTATATAGGGAATACAGGAGGAACGATTGAAGGATAACCTTAGAGGTTTTACAAGGAGAAAAGTAATATTCAAAATTTTCAAGAATAGAAATGTTGATAAAGGAAATATGACGTAATTATAATGTTGCCAAGTGGGGCACGTGTTAAACCACGAGAAAGTATGGATCGAACCAGTAATGGTCGAAATCATTCAGGGCAATTAGGATTTAAGATAAAAGATGTTCTAAGTATGATTGAGAGTCAGTCTTGACAGTGATTAGCCTCTAAAGACTGAGGCAATAACTTATGGAAAAAAATGGTGATATTTTTTTATTTTTACTCATCAGATATTAAAGAAAAGCATTTTCACATAAGCTGTGATTGAAATAAGGTAGAAAATTTATTTGGAGGTGGTTAAAATGACATTGACTGTAAGGAAATTTTACTATCAGGAAAGGCCAAAGAGGTGGCCGACACTTTAAAGGTAAGTGGATAATTATAGGCGCGTGTGCCAAAAGAATACAGTGATGATGGTTAAAACTGTGAAGGTTGTATTATGGTTTGGAAGATTGACATTCCTTCTGATGACTGTGCAATATCCAACCGTAATAGTAGTTGGTAAAAGTTTAATTCGTGTAATCGCCATGAACGGGCTATCTATCTTAGGAGGTCCTATCTTGGGATAAGCCAGGACCATGTTTCCAAAAGGACTAGACGAACCTTTGAGTTAAGTCTTCTATTTAAGGCATATGATTAAAAATGGTATTAACCTGCTATCGTTGCTTTGATTGAAACTCTTCTGCAATTTTATCTGCTTCATGTCATGAAAGTACGTCAGAGTTTGGAGTGTTCTTCATGAATTGTGATTGGTGGTTATGTTAACTCCTTAGGAGAATTTGATACGACATGTATGGACTCTGTATGGTTAGCTATTAAGACTTCAGGGAAAATGAATGACTACAGTGGGTCAGTGGTGGACCATAGTAAGGCAGCAATGATTCTGCGAGTATTGAGCTGATTACAAGCGTGAGAGTTGTATTGGAATGGGTGTTGAGATTGAGTACCACTAATCGGGTCGTGGTAGTGTATAAGTTATCATTGATAGACTAATTAAGTAGAGTATCTACCTAGTGAATAATTATTCTTTCTTATCAATAGAGAGTCGTATTATTATACGAGGAAGGTTGGGGTGCAAGCATAGAATTCTAGTAACGATGATGTATAGAATGAGATCCCAGATTCGATTTTCGATGTCGAGGGAGTTTCAAAGGTGATTATGTATAAGCTCGAGGAAGAGTGTGGGTCCATAGAATGATGGACGGGATAGCGAAAATATTTAGGCATGGGAAATACGAGGCTATAATGCTTGATGCTGATATAAATACGTATATGTTTTTGTTCTCCTATGACAAACCTCTATAGTTCAGAGGTAGGTTCCAAGCCAGATATTTTGTGGCAGTATATTTTTTTTCATATATACAATTCTCTTCAGTTCGTTCTTTTCTCTTCTTTTCATTTCATGTAAATTGAGAAGAACAACCCTTCCAGAAGGGGAGGTATTGCCGAATGACTGTCTATCTGTGTGATAGAAGCCTAGTAGGATACCAACTATTGTTTAATTGCTTGTCAAGTACTAAAGGCTGGCCACCTTCTGTACTAACTATGCGAGATAACAAGTGTTCATGATCATAATGATCTCTCAATAAATTCTTTTACTTCTATATGAAGGATTAAGCTTTCGAAGATAGAAGCAACTGAAAAAGAGTAATAAAGTTATGGTAGTATTCGGAATGGAAACACATTCGTGATACTAAGGTTGACGTGGTTATTACAAGGTTATAGAACGCTAACGAGCAAAAGTATAACCAGTATAATATTAGGAACGGAAGGTAGTAGCGATTACGAACTGGAAAAGAATGGGTATTGAGAAGCAGAAGCTCTAATGCTAAAAGCAATAATGAGAGTCTGTGCAATAGACTTGAAAGAATTTGGAATGATCACTTAATTCGGATTAAGTTATCTTACGACAATAGATCATATGTCATTATCGAGATGTCGCCTTATGAGATCCTTGAGGGAAGACAATGTCGATCTCCCTTATGTTAGGATGAAGTTGTAGAGCGCAAGATGCTCGGACCCGCAGTAGTCCAAAGGACCAAGGATATGATAGATCGAATCAGAGGACGGCTGGTAGTAGCCCAAGATGGACATGATAAGTATGTTGATTTGACACGAAAGGATAAAGAGTATGAAATAGGGGACCTAGTAATGTTATAGGTATCCCTTGGAAAGGATTGATGAGGTTCGGAAAGAAAGGAAAGCTAAGTCTACAATTTGTTGGACCCTTGGATATATTAAGACGTTTGGGAAGTTAGCATATGAGCTAGCCCTAACCCCGAACATGTAGCAGGTCGTAACGTGTTTCACGTATCAATGTTAAGGAAGTGTAATTCAGATGCCAGATAAATAGAGGCATATGAGCGCATAGATATGCAACCCGACGTAACCTATATGGAGCAACCAGGAAGGGTTATAGAGTGAAAAGGAACAAGTGCTTAGGAGAAGGATTATCAAACTAGGCAGAGTTTGGTGGTAGAACCACAATTTGGGAAAATTGACTCGAGAGTTAGAAAGTGTAATGCTAAGAAAGTATCCCCATTTGTTTTCTATCTGATTCCGGGACGGAATCCTTTTAAGGAGGGGAGACTGTAATAACCCCAATTTTTGAGAAATTTTTTTGAAACCCTTATGAATAGTGTTTTTGCTGAATGAGAAAACTTTTCATGCCACACTATGTAGGGGTTCTGATATGGATATTCTGAGATTTTATTAGTACTTTATATGGGATATAAGTGTATGTAAAGATCGTCAGAATCCAAATCCGAACACTTTGGTTTTTCCCGGAAATCCACAAGATACGGAGAGAATTGAGTATAAGGTAACAGGATAAAAAGGATTTAAATTAAAGGATTATAATAGAGGATCATAAAAAAGGAATATAATGTATTGAGAAAGGTTAAGGGAACCTAAGTAATAAGATCCCGGGTATGATCCTTCAAACGATAAACGAGAACGAAAGTAAGCGAACCGTATAACAGATCAGCGGTCATTAGGCAAACGATTAGGAAGTTAATCAAAGGGATTAGTGGGAATGATGTCATCCAACCAATAGAAAGAGGACAAGGAAGGGAGGATGACATCATGAGGATGACCTAAGCATGACATGGGAAGGAAGGAGGTGTGGTAGCTTTGTAACCACACAATTTCAAGGGCAAGAAGGTAATTGACTAAATCAAATACAAAAACCAAGCAACCAAGCCAAGTAAAATCATTCTCATCAAAAAAATCAAAAAGCAACCAAGGCTTTGTTCTTGAAGCTCTCGGCTTTTCACTATTCAAAAGGCAAGAAGAAATTCAAAATCAAAGATCCAAGCTTCCTAAATTGGTAAGATAATTCCCTAATCATCTTCATGCTTAGTTAGGACTATATCATGAGTTTAAGCCATTAATTCCTTCTCAATCTTCTTCATTTAATCAAAGAAGAAGACTATGAATAGTGTTTTCAAGTTTTTTTTAACTTGAAGTTTTCTTGTTTTCTTGAAGATCCAAGCTTTCTTAAGACTTCTCAAAGCTTCTTAAGGCTTCCTAGCTCCACCCACCACTTCAAGGAAGGTATACCATCTCCAAACCCTAGGTTCCTATATATTATAAGATGATTTTGATTAGTAGGATGATATTGTAGCTTGTTGTTGTGATTTAGAGTTTGGGATTTGGAATGGTAGTGAAATGGAATGGTAAATGTTGTGGTTTTGATTTAAAAGAACTTAAGTATGATTAAAATTAAGTTTAGGCATAAGTATGAATGATTAAATTGAATTGGTTGGGGTTGTTATGATGTGATAAGGATGGATGTTGGTTGTATGTTGGATTTGAGGTTGATTTGGAATAGTTTTGAATGGTTTAAAATATTGGAAATCGCGTAAACATAGCCGTCGTAACGTCCGATTTTCTTTGGACTATTTTTGTGCATAGCATTAGGACCCGAGAACCCCCTGCTAATTATGACCACTGCCATGTTTAGATAGCTCATGTTACGAGCTTCGTTTTGATATGTAGTTCGTTCGATTCCGATGCACGGTTTAGGAGAAACGACCGTTTCAAGTAACGGCGTTTCGCGAACGAAACTTTTCCCCTCGCCTTACTTTGAAACATAGGTTAAAGACCAAAAAGGGTTAATTAATGTATGAAACATTTATGGTAAGTGTGTTAGGCAGTTGGTAAGACACTCGCGAAGGAATCGCTTTAAAACTCGTAAAGGTTAAATTATTAAAAATGGTGGAGCCGAGGGTACCCGAGTGACTTAAGCGAATCAGTGAGCGCAAAACAAACGTTAGAGTCTAAGTTAGTTAAAGTATAGATTTACAAGTGATTTTGGTTTAATTCCAACTTACTTGTTGTTTATAGGTTACCAGACTTGTCCCGAGCCTTTTATCACCCCAAGTCGCTCAGGCAAGTTTTCTACCCGTTATAACTGTTGTTGTGATGAATATATGTATTTGCATTATCTTGCGATAGATGCATGTTGGTTAATTAGCAAATGATGCAATATATTGAAGCATGCTGCTATGGTATATATATATGCATGCCTGTTTCGCATTCTTTCCATATATATCTGTTGATTCAGTTGATAATACCTATGCTAGAGGATAGCGGTAATTTGCATATACCCTTAGTACAGGGACCCAAAGGTGAAAATATTTTCTAAAACCGGGAGTCAAGGATCCCGAGTAGATTTTGTATATATGGATATAAATATATATATATACTTATATATATATATGGTCATAGTTTTCAAAACTATTAATCGAATAAGGTTTATTCGATAACTTTAACTTTATTTTATTATTGAATATTATTTCGAATATTATTCGAAGGCGTATGACTCCTTTATATTAAATGAATATTATTTTGAATATTCATTCGGGGACTTATGACTCCTTTTATTTATTTATCTGAATATTATTTGAATATTCATTCGAGGGCTTATGACCCTTTTATTTATTTATCTGAATATTATTTGAATATTCATTCGAGGGCTTATGACTCTTTTATATTATTTATTGAATATTATTTGAATATTCATTTGAGGGCTTATGACTCAGTTTATATTATTTAATGAATATTATTTGAATATTCATTTGAGGATCTATGACTCCGATTATTTGCTGAGTTATATTCTTTATTTTATTAAAGAATAAGGTGTCAATAATCAAACTTATTTTCGATTATTCAAATAAAGATAATACTTTCATATAAGTATATCTTTGGTTATTTAATACTCGTTTCAAGTATAAGTTTTAATACTTCTACTTCAATTATTTTTATAAAGATTATTCTTTATGGGAATATTATTTAATTAATAATATTCAGTCATTTTATAAATATTCTGGGGACTGATTTACTTCATTAAATCAGCTTTACTCCAAACACTCTATAAAGTGTTTTCGAGTCTTCAAAATGATTTTTAAAGTCAGAGCGGATCCCAAAACTCATTTTTATATTTAAGATCTTCCTTTTTAAGGGGATTTAAATACTCGCTCAAAACCTGGGGAATCCGGCTCTGTGGTGTATTTTATATTCGCAACGAGGTTGCAGTTTTGGTAAATGAATTGATTACTTGCCCAATGTTCGGGAAGTAAGCCCATCTAATTGAGTCGGCATAAGCGACAGGCCGGGGTACGGTCTATTATTGTGTAAGTGGCTGGGTGGCAGTCCATCAACGCGTAAGAGGCCGGGTGGCGGTCCAGCACAAGGTCCTTATGAGGTCAGGGTGATGACCGGTGGGGGATTCATCCATCTACTAGTAGAAAAGGTTACTTATTGGTATCTTTGCCTGATCAGCAAGATATCTGGTTTATGCCAAAATTCTTTTCCTTTCCAAAATTCATTGGATGTTTCAAACTCTGTTCATACTTTACATAACAGAGGTTCCAGGAAATGTTTAAGAGATATATATGTGGATATATATATATCGGGACTAAATAAAGTATCTCGTAACTTTATTTCATTCAATAATATTTCAAAGATTGAATCTATTCAAATCTTGTCTTGTAGTCTCATCTATGTGATGAACTTTTGAAACTGATTATAACTTGAACGGTGGTAGTTCAAGTAGTATTGGGAAAGATATAAGTATATTGGGGTATTTGGTAACCTCATCTTTTAAACTTATATCTAATTAATAATTGTCTTATGTATGACAAAGATTTTCAGAAAAACGTTGAGACAAGGTTAGATATATGAGATCACCTTGCAACGATATTTTTTATACAGTTATACACTAGGACTTTGTGTATATTATGCATGGAAGAGGACTTCCAATATTTTGAAAAGTATATATGTATATATACTGAATATTTTGCGACTTCATCGCATTAAGTTATCAACTTGGTTCATTTCTTTTGACCAAGACTTTCATGAGTATTATGAGTAGGCTCATATATTGTAAATCATTATACATATTATTTTGGTGGGCTTGCTGCTCACCCTTGCTTTATTTCTTCATCACACAACAACAGTTAGGAAAGATGGCCAGACTCCAGCAGACCCAGCGCAAGCGCGTGGGAAGCATCCCGCGTCTTCCCGTTGATGTTGTAGCTGCTATAGCTGCAGAGGTAGATCTATTGTAGATCAGACCATCTACTTTTGAGAATCAATTATGTATAATTATAACTTGTGGCAGATAATGGCAATTAACTGTAAATTTATCAAGTAATCATTTTGGGTTGTAATAACTTTTAAATTGTGGATTCAAAGACTTGTACTTATTTAAATTTCATCTCTGAGACTATAACGGGTTATGGTGTGTGTTAGTGTGGGGTCACAGCATAAGGTTATTTATTATTAATTAAGTGAAGTGATATTGTGGAAAGAAAGACCGTGACGACCCGGATCCCCGACCCCGGATCTGGGGGTGTTACATTGTTTATAGGTTATCGGACCCACTCTAAGCTTAAGTCTATCCGGGAGCACTCAGGCAAGTTTTCTACCCGTTATACTGTTGTTGTGATGTATACATTTGTATATGCATTATCTTGTGATAGATGCATGATGGTTAATTAGAAAATTCTTGCAATATATTGTAGCATGTGATATGGTATATATGCACGCCTATTTCATATTCTTGATACATATATCTGTTGATTCAGTTGATAATACCTATGCTAGAGATAAGCGGTAATTTGCATATACCCTTAGTTTAGGGGACCCAAAGGAAAACATTTTTCTAAAACCGGAAGTCGATGCTCCCGAGTATAATATATATATATATATATATATATATATATATATATATATGAATAGTTTTTAAAACTATGAATCAAATAAGGTTTATTCGATAACTTTATTTTATTAATTAATATTATTTTGAATATTCATTCGAGGACTTATGACCCCGTTTATTTTATTAATGAATATTATTTTGAATATTCATTCGAGGGCTTATGACCCCGTTTATTTTATTAATGAATATTATATTAAATATTCATTCGAGGGCTTATGACTCCGTTTATTTTATTAATGAATATTATTTTGAATATTCATTCGAGGACTTATGACTCCGATTAATTGCTAATTATTATTCTTTATTTTATTAAGGAATAATGTGTCGATGATCAAACTCACTTTTGATTATTCAAATAAAGATATTACTTTCGTATAGGTATATCTTTGGTTATTTAATATTCATTTCAAGTATAAGTTTTACAACTTCTACTTCAATTATTTTTATAAAGATTATTCTTTAAGAGAATATTATTTAAATAATAATATTCGGATATTTTCTAATAAATCGGGACTGATTTATTTCATTAAATCAGCATTACTCCAAACATTCTTAAAAATGTTTGCGAGCCTTCAAAATGATTTTAAAAGTTAGAGCGGACCTCAAAACTCATTTTTTTATATATTTAAGATCTTCCTTTCAAAGGGGATTTAAATATTCGCTCAAAACCTGAGGGATCCGGCTCTGTGGTGTGTTTTATATTCGCAACCAGGTTGCTATTTTGATAAAAGAGTTTTGATTACTTACCCAATACTCAGGAAGTAAAATTCTTGGAACAAGTTAATCCATTAACAGGCATCGCCTGGGAAATATCGGTGAGTTTTCCTTTCCAACTAGATACGACTTCTTGGTGGAGCCGTATCAACAAGTTTCTACTTGGGGAAAGTGGGGACGAGCTTTACGTTTCAGAGTCATGGATTTCATCTGAACTAGGAGTGGCGTAAGTGGTCGAGTGGCGCCGGCCCAGCCTAATTATATTGGCCCAAATGGCCTGGAAGTTCCGCTAAGACGGTCCATTCCTTAGGAGTCCAGTGTTCGGTTGACAAGTAAATCCGACAGGTTCTCCTCTACATGTAGAAAATGGTGGGGTTGTACTACTGCGACTGATCATCGTAAGTGGTCTTCCTGGCGCGACAAACTCCCGTAATGAGTTCATCATCCAATTGGATATTTCTGCAACACTACCCAGAGCACTTCGATAGAAAGGCCACGGTTGGGCGATTGTTGAGTGTTGGCAGGGTCAAGTTTTCAAAATGATGTTTGCATCAAATGAAGTATCTCATAACTTCATTTTATTTTGATGATATTTTAAAGATTGATTCTATACAAGTTTTGTCTTGTAGCTTAATCTATGGGATGAACTATTTATACATTGAACGGTGGTAGTTCAAGTAGTATTCGGAAAAGATATAAGTATATTGGAGTATCTTGTAACTTCATCTTTTAAACTTATATCTAGTTAATGATTGTCTTATGAATGATAAAGGTTTCAGAAAAATGTTGAGACAAGTTTAGATATATGAGATCACCTTGCAACGATATTTTTATACAGTTATACACTGGAACTCTGTGGGTATTATACATGGAAGAGGACTTTCAAGATTTTGAAAAGTATATATGTATATATACTGAATATTTTGCGACTTCATCGCATTAAGATATCAGCTTGGTTCATTTCTTCTTGACCAAGACTTTCATGAGTACTATGAGAATGCTCATATATTGTTAATTATTATACATATTATTTCGGTGGGCTTGTTGCTCACCCTTGCTTTCTTCTTTCATCACACAACATCAAATAGACAAGATGAACAGGACCAAGCTCCCAATTCGAGAGCGGATAGGAAACATTCAGCAGTTTCCTATAGGCGTTGATGTCGCTGTAGCTGAGGTAGGAACTACCAATAGGCTAGGCTTTCAACTTTTGATGTTCCAGACTTATGTATCTTTATCAATTGTAATAATGGCAAAGAAATGTAAATTTATTCAGAAACCCTTTTAAGGTGTAATGGCATATAATTTTGGAATAAAATGACTCGTGTTATTTTTGAATATTCATCTCTGAGACTATAACTTGTGGTGTGTGTGTTTATTGTGGGCTCACAGTACAGAGTAGTTGATTGTTTATTAAGATTGGGTGTTATTAAGGGAAATGAAACTCGTGACAACCCGGATCCCCGACCCCGGATTTGGGGGTGTTACAATATTATTATTCCCAATGTAAATACTCAAGTATCAGCGGATACTTGCATCAGTAGCTAACCCATTCTAATCAACTAAAAGATATTCCACTCACTCACTGATTAATTAAAATACTGCTAACAATTTATTTTAAATAAATTCAAAATAATCAATTAAGCATAACAATCAAACATGGTTTGACCATTATCAGTATCTTATTTACTAGTATCAAGATTAAACTACTGACATAAACTATTAGTCAAAACAAGTTTAACTTATAACAGGGTTTAAAAGCATAATCAGTAGTTTAACATGCAATTATCACATCAGATCATTTAGCACAGTTTGCATGTTATCATGGCATTAAGCATTTAGCATAAGAATCAGTATCTAATAAATACTGACAAATAATAAGATTCCATGCTTCAAAAATATCAGCAGACTTAATTATCAGAGTTTGTGAACTGCCCGGAAATCATTCCCAATTCATTCACCAATCTTGTGAATGTGGTTTCACATAGAGGCTTGGTGAATATATCTGCTACTTGCTGATCTATTGGAACAAAGACCAATTCCACTGTACCAGCTGAAAGAGATGTGTCCTAAGTCCAATAATGTATAATGATTTAGGAATAACTTTTATGTAATTTGTTTGATTTCAATTATATTAATAAAGACTTGTTTTGTTTTTATTACGGGCTTTATCTATTTAAGTGTTTAAATAAGATATACCATAGTTTAGAGTAAAGCTTTTTATGGATTATGATGAGATCATAATAATGAGACCTAAAAGATGATAACTCTGAACTTAAATAGTTCCTGGTCATAGGATTACTAACTGGTAATTAGTAATCCGTAAAGATCAGTACATACTATGTTTGCTTCATTATGAAGGATGTTTGTTCTCATAAACATTTATGTGGTGACACTATAGCTAGTATGTAAGTGCTTATTATAGAATAAGTTCACTGAACATGACTCGCACAGCTGAACAACTGATGGAGTTCACTCACGTGTCAGCAGTTATTCACATAGTGATAGTTGTACACGTGTCCTTAGACTTGAGGTCATCATAGTCATCTTGTGTACACCGAACTATACTTTGGTTTAGTTCTCAGTCTCTAGGGACAATATTAAGGGCTCTTCTAGGTGTAGGAATTTGTACACGAAGATAGTGAATGATCAATAAAGGATATACCCCTTCCAGTGAAGTATGTTGATTTGACACGAAAGGACAAGGAATAGGAAGTAGGGGACCTAGTGTTGTTATAGGTATTCCCTTGGAAGGGATTAATGAGGTTCGGAAGGAAAGGAAAACTAAGCCCAAGATACATTGGACCTTTTGAGATATTAAGACGGATTGGAAAGTTAGCTTACGAGCTAGCCTTACCCCCTAACTTGCAACAAGTTCATAATGTGTTCCATGTATCAATGCTAAGGAAGTATCATCGGGATGCCAGACACATAGTGGAGTACGAGCAGGTGGATATGCAGCCAGATCTAACTTACGTGGAGAAGCCAGTAAGGATTATAGATAAGAAGGAGCAGGTGCTTTGGAACAAAGTGATCAAGCTAGTCAGAGTGCTATGGCAGAATCATAATGTGGAAGAATCAACTTGGGAACTAGAGAGCGCAATGCTAGAAAAGTACCCCCATTTATTTTCTATTTGATTCCGGGACGGAATCCTTTTAAGGAGGGGAGACTGTAATAACCCCCAAAATTTTGAACTTTTTGTAACCCTTGTGAATAGTGTTTTAGCTGAATGAGAAAACTTTTCATGCCACACTATGTAGGGGTTCTGTTATGGATATTCTGAGATTTTATTAGTACTCTATATGGTATATGAGTGTATGTAAAGATCGTCAGAATCCAATTCCGAACACTTTGATTTTTCCCGGAAATACACTAGATACGGAAAGAATTGAGTATAAGGTAGCAGGATAAAAAGGATTTAAATTAAAGGATTATAATAGAGGATCATAAAAAGGAATATAATGTATTGAGAAAGGTTAAGGGAGCCTAAGTAATAAGATCCCGGGTATGATCCTTCAAACGATAAACGAAAATGAAAGTTAAGCGAACCGTATAACAGATCAGCGGTCATTAGGCAAACAATTATGAAGTTAATCAAAGGGATTAGAGAGAGTGATGTCACCAAAACAATGAGAAGAGGACAAGGAGGGAAAGATGACATCACCACATGATATGGGCATGACATGGGAAGGAAGGAGATGTGGTGGCTTTTTAACCACACAAAATCAAGGGCAACTAGGTAATTTACTAAAACAAACACAAAATCAAACCAACCAAGCCAAGCAAATCATTTTTCATCAAAATCAAAAAAAAAGAAACCAAGGCATTGTTCTTCATGCTCTCGGCTTTTTGACATTTTAAAGGCAAGGAAATTCAAAACTCAAGATCCAAGCTTCCTAAATTGGTGAGTTAATTCCCTAATCATCCTTATGCTTAGTTAGGGCTATATCATGAGTTTAAGCCATCAATTCCTTCTCAATCTTCTTCATTTAATCAATGAAGAAGACAATGAATAGTTTTTTCAAGTTTTTAACTTGAAATTTTTCTTGATTTCCTTGAAGATCCAAGCATTCCTAAGACTTCTCAAGGCTTCTTAAGGCTTCCTAGCTCCTCCCACCACTTCGAGAAAGGTATATCATCTCCAAACCCTATATTCCTATGTATTATAAGATGATTTTGATTAGTAGGGTGATATTGTAGCTTAATGTTTGTGATTTAGAGTTTGGGATTGAAATGGTATTGAAATGGAATGGTAAATGTTGTTGTTTTGGTTAAAAGATTGTAGTATAGTTAAATTCAAGCTTAGGCATAAGTATGAATGTTAAAATTGAATTGGTTGGGGCTGATATGATGTGATAAGGATGGATGTTGGTTGTATGTTTGATTTGAGGTTGAATTGGGTTGGTTTTGAATGGTTTTAAATTGGGAAATCGCGTAAACATAGCCGTCGTAACGTCCGATTTTCTTTGGACTGCTTTTGTGCATAACATTAGGACCCGAGAACCCCCTGCTAGATTTTGACCATTGCCATGTCTAGATAGCTCGTGTTACGAGCTTCGTTTTGATATGTAGTTCGTTCGATTCCGATGCACGGTTTAGGAGAAACGACCGTTTCAAGTAACGGCGTTTCGCGAACGAAACTTTTCCCCTCGCCTTACTTTGAAACATAGGTTAAAGACCAAAAAGGGTTAATTAATGTATGAAACATTTATGGTAAGTGTGTTAGGCAGTTGGTAAGACACTCGCGAAGGAATCACCTTAAAACTCTTAAAGGTTAAATTATTAAAAATGGTGGAGCCGAGGGTACCCGAGTGACTTAAGAGAATCAGTAAGAGCAAAACGAGCGTTAGAGTCTAAGTTGGTTAACGTATAGATTAACAAGTGACTTTGGCTTAATTCTAACTTACTTGTTGTTTATAGGTTACCAGACTCGTCCCGAGCCATTTGTAACCCCCAGTCGCTCAGGGAAGTTTTCTACCCGTTATACTGTTGTGGTGATGTATATGTGTATATGCATTATCTTGTGATAGTGCATGATTGTTATTAGCAAATTTTGTGATATATTGGAGCATGCTGATATGGTATATATGCATGTCTCTTTCGTAATCTGATTATCTATCTGTTGATTTCAATGCTTATAGTTGCATAATACCTATGCTAGAAATAAGCAAGTAGTTGCGTATACCCTTAGTATAGGGGATAAAAGGTGAACATATTTCTAAACCGGGAGTCGATGTTCCCGAGTATATTATATATATATATATATATATATATATATATATATATATGGATATAGTTTTTAAAACTATTGATCGAATAAGGTTTATTCGATACCTTTATTTTACTTAATTGAATATTAATTTGAGTATTCATTCGAGGGCTTATAACTTAGTTTATTTTATTAATTGAATATTATTTGAATACTCATACGAGGGCTTATGACTCAGTTTATATTATTATTGAATATTACTTGGATATTCATTTGAGGATGTATGACTCTTTTATTCTATGAATATTATTTATAGTATTCATTCGAGGTATTATGACTCCGCTTATTACTTAATAATATTCCTTATTGTATTAAAGAATAAGGTGTCGATAATCAAACTTATTTTTGATTATTCAAATAAAGATATTACTTTCGTATAAGTATATCTTTGATTATTTGCTATTCATTCGAGTATAAGTTTTCCAACTTCTACCTCCATTATTCTTTATGGGAATATTATTTAAATAATAATATTCTGATATTTCTTTCATATTGGGACTGATTTATTTCATAAATCAGTATTACTCCAAACATTCTTAAAAATGTTTTCGAGTCTTCAAAATGAATTTAAAAAGGGTAGAGCGGATCCCAAAACTTGTTTTCAAATTCAAGATCTTCCATTTTAAGGGGACTTGAATACTCGCTCAAAAATCTAAGGGATCCGGCTCTATGGTGTATTTTATATTCGCAACAAGGTTGAAGTTTTGGTAAATGAATTGATTACTTACCCAACACTCGGGAAGTAAGTCCATCTATCGAGTCGGCATAAGCAATATGGGCTCAGTGGGCGTCCATGATAGTGTAAGTGGCTCAGTGGAAGTCCATCAAATGCATAAGTGGCTGAGTGGCAGTCCAGCATAAGGTCCTATTATGACCAGGGTGATGACCAGTGGGGAATTCGTCCATCTACTAGTAGAAAAGGTTACTTATTGGTATCTTTGCCTGATCAGCAAGATATCAGGTTTATGCCAAAATTCTTTCCTTTCCAAATTTATTGGATATTGCAATTCTGTTCATACTTTACATGACAGAGGTTTTCAGGAAATGTATATATATATATAGGTGTATATATATGTCGGGACTTAATGAAGTATCTCGTAACTTCATTATTTATAATTGTAAGTCATATGTCATAGCCTATTTGTATATTCGAGGATTCAACTCAACTCAAATAAGAATGTAATAAGTAAATAGTGGATCGACCGTCAGAGAGATCTCGCAAAGTAATATCTGTCAAAGGATTCAGAGACAAGGTTCATCTACAGACTTGAGGAGTTAATTCACTGGAAGAAGTTCAAGAAGTTGATCATGCCTCAGTGATATAAATCAAGATCGTGGATTTAATCAAGTGACAGAGATCTCGTCAGGGTATCAATAAATTACAAGGATTTAATCTGAAGAAAATCAAAGTGTCAAAGTCAAGATATGAAGAAACGTCATGGAAGTTAGTCACTCATGAACCAGACAGTACATCGAGTGTCAACGTTGAAGTGGTGGAATTGATTCATAATTTTCAGTGATTTTCAGAAGATTTGCAGAAGAATGGTTGCTGCTCAAGACTAGAATTAATTCTCTATTAATTAATTAAGTCATCTAATTTAATTAAGAAAATAAATTATATCTGCGAAGAATAATTTATTTATTAATTGAATTAATTGATTAATTAATTCTGAATTAATTCTAGGAATTTTCAGAAGTTTAATTGGATTAAATTCAAGCATTAAATCAGCAAGACAATTGAAAATGAACTAGCATGACAATCAGGATTGTCATACCGATTGTCATGCTAGGCCATATTCAATTTTCACACCGAAAGTTACTCTAGGAGGATGATTGTCTTGCTAGTTCATTCTGATTGTCATGCTAGTTCATTCAGATTGTCTTGCTAGTTCATTCAATTGTCTCACCGAAAGTCTTGCTAGTTCATTCAATTGTCTCACCGAAAGTCTTGCCAGCTATAGGATTGTCATGCCAAGTCAATTCTATTCGTTTGTTGATTTAAAAAGAAGCAGAGAAGCAGCAACTTATTATCCAGAACACAAAAGTCAAGAACAAAGCAGAAAAGAAAAACAAGAAGAAATATTTCATCTTTTCATCTGCATACTTCAAGATTAAATTTCTAGATTGTAAAGTTAAATCCAATCCACTAGAAATCTTTATCTTGCTCTTGTGTAACAATCTAGCGGATTAAAATCCCTAGAACTTAATCTCAAATCGCGTTTAGCATTTGATTCTAATTATTGCAAAAATAGAAAAAGTTCATGTCAAATTTATTCTAAATTTATGATAATTAATTTGAGATTAATTCCTTGTAATCGATACAGTTGTTGCAACACCTTTCAAGTTTAATAATATTTTTATTTAACTTGAATTTTGTTTCACATTTTTTATTCCGCATTTAATTCGATTATTCGGTACTGTTTGTATTCAACCCCCCCTTCTACAAACAAATTGGGACCTAACAATTGGTATCAGAGCCTTCTGATTAACGAACAAATCAAGATCCTAGACTTTTGTGATTTTTCAACTCCTTGAATTTTTATTTATTCAAAAATTCATAATGACTTCACATAAAGTTGGAACCGTTAAAATTCCACAATTTGATAAAGAGAATTATATCATGTGGAAGAAGAAGATGCTATTATTTTTACAAGTTGCAAATCCCAAATATTCAAACTTGTTAAAGAAGGGTATAAAAACTCCGATGGTTATTGAACCGGAGGTAATAATAGATGGTGTGGTGACTACTGAAGCTAGAACCTATCCAAAAGAGCCTGAAGATTTTACTCCTGCTGAGAAGGAAGAAGCCTCCTTGGATGCCAGCCTTCAATTAATATTAATTGATTCCCTTGATCCCTTGATGAACAGACATGTGATGAACTGTAAAAATTCCAAACACATGTGGGAAACTATTGAGGTGATTAATGAAGGCACAGAGGAAGTTAGGGAGAACAAGTTGGAAATCCTAACCTCTGAATATGAACATTTTAAATCAAATCCAGGAGAAGGAATTACTGAAGTGTTTGAGAGGTACAATGCGTTGATCAACAACCTGAACATCAATGGAAAGTATTATTCAATCAGGGAGGTCAACAAAAAGTTCCTTTTAACACTGCCAGCTCATCTTGAACATAGAATCACTGCCATTAGAGAAGCTAGAGATCTGAGTGAGATTTCTTTGGACAGGCTCTATGGAGTGTTAAAAACCTATGAGTTGGAGCAGATTCAACAGAAGGAAGTCTACGGGAAGGATAGAATGGTCAGCACATCTACTGCACTTGTAGCTGAAGGTCAACAACAACAACAATATCAACAGTTAGAAAGAATGGTACAGTTTTCCAAGGGTGAGGAAAATGAGTTAGTAGCAGAATATGATCCTCCTACTACAAATCAATCAAGTGATGATTTTTATTCCTTGGAAGAGCTGGAGCAATTGGAAGATGAATCAATGGCCCAAATTGTCAAGAGATTCTCCCATGTCAGATTCAGGAGGAATCCCAAGCTTAAGTACAAGTCCAACTACAACAAATTCCAGAAAGGTGGATCTTCATCCTCTAACACCAGCAGTGGTGGGTACAAAACAGGGATGGTTGATCGAAGCACCATTAGATGCTATAACTGCAATGAGTTGGGACACTTTGCCACAGAATGTAGGAAGCCAAAGCAAGTAAGAAAGAACTCTGAAAGGGCTTATCTGGCAAAGGGAAGAAGCTGGGATGATACTGACAGTGAAGATGAAGATGAAGGAAATCTTGCTCTTATGGCTATTGATGGAAAAGCTTCATCATCAAGAATAGAGGTAAAACTTTCTGACGCTGAAATGGTTTATCATCTAAGAGGTAACTTAGATTGTGCACGTCGTGATAATGAACTGTTAAGTTTAAAGATCACAGACCTTGAGAAAGAGGTCAATGAATTAAGACTTGTGCATATTAATCAAGACAAATTAAAAGAACAGGTATCTTTTCTAGAGAATAGAGTTGACTGTTATAGAAAACTCGAAACTATTCTCAAAGACAAGATCACCGGTCTTGAGACTAAGGTTAGAGCCTACTTCAATTCTTGTTCGAAGGCTAAAGAGTTCTACAGTAAGCAAGCTGTTAATCAAACATCTGGAATAGGTTATGATTACAATGCTGCTATTGGAGAATTAGGCATAAACTCCCCTCCTCATGTCTGTGCTAAAGGGAGAGAAGTACCACATGTGCTTAAGGGTGTTGATGAACCCCTCTATAAAGCATCAATTGTTGAACCATTTGATGCGACCTCTTCTGTTATTCATGAAGAAATACGTGCTGAAGATCATGCTAATGAGAAGATTGTTTCCAAGTCAAGTGAGTCGAAAGTTCCAGTCAAAGTTGTGAAAACAACTGAGACTAACTCAGACACACATGAGTTGGATAACAATAATGCCATGTCTACCATGCATAAATTGCCTGCTGTTAATCACTCTCATAAAGCATGTGGTGTTGCTAATTGTATGTCTTGTGCTTTTAATATGATGTATGCTTATTTTAATGGTAAGCATGTGTCTAATGATAAGACTACTCCTCGTCAGCATGTGAATAACAAGAAGCATGATAGGTCTAAGACTGCTAGTCCTTCTAAGGCTAGAAAGGAGACATTTGTGCCTAAGCTTAAACAGAAATTTGTTAAGGCTGTTTACAAGGTCAAATGTTCAGTCATTGAGGATGTTGAGACCATTAAAATTAAAAATGTTGTTTTGCCTGACAAAGGACAGTTCTACAAGTATGCCGGGCCCAACCAAGTTTGGGTTCCGAAGAAGGTCTAATCCATTTGTAGTGCAGGGCATTAAACAAGTATAACCGGTAGTGTGGATTCTTGACAGTGGATCATCAAGACATATGACCGGAGATAGAGCCCTGCTATCAAATGTGGTTGAGAAAGCTGGCCCCCTGGTTACCTTTGGAGATAACAGCAAAGGTTTATCTGAGGGATATGGCTGTTTACAAGCTGGGAATGTTATCATTGTAATTTTGTATATTGTGCTAGGTTATTATCAGGAAGCAGTATCTAACATATAGCACCAGTGACGAGACTTGAGAATATTATGACATATCAGGCACCTGCTGCACATTACACTTGGAATTGTACTCTAGTAAGATGTGTACAAGTGTACTCCTGGTTGGTGAGTTAAAAGAGGAAGTTAGAGCACCACAGTTCATGGACTATGCAATCTCTTCTTCACAATCTCACTTCAGGTTGGTATGAACTAGTATACTGCTCAAGCAATCGTCAAGGACATGGTATGGCACTCTAATAGAAGTTGTAATTTTATATGAACTAGTAGAGTCGTCATATTTATAACTATTTTATCACTAGGCACAATCATATTGTTTTATATGTGCAGTGATATATTGTTAATGCAACATAACAATTAGTATCTAAAGTACTTGACAAGTATCGGTCAATGATATGTTGTTAACATTATGTTGCAGATATTTATAAGCTTTTGACATGAATGAGAATTACTTAGACTTTACCCTAAGTGATCAATGTTTTATCAAAAACTCATTCATATTGAAAAACAAAATTAAACTTCTTTCTACATTAGTGATTTCTTATTTCATGTAAAATCTTTTGAAATCACTATTGTAAATCATTTTCTCTCTATTACCATATGTTCTATGATACAGGTTCAGTCTCCAATGACTTTCTTTCATTGACAGTCATGAGGTTGAAAACCCACAACGTCTATCCCAGACTGTAAAGACAAACACAAAAACAGAACCAACCAACACTCTCTTACCACTAAATATAGTATGAATGAGCGTGAGGGAGATAGTGCCTAGTGCACCATATAAGGAAGGTTCTGTAGTCAACCCAGTGGCTCTGTCTCATACATAAATGAGTAGTATTTAAACCGAGACAACTGCTAGCCCCCATACATCTTCTCAAAAAGATGTAATGACTGAAAAGGCACAAAAACAGTTACTAGATTCATTCTCTCAACAGGGTGAGTCTATTGAATTTTGCCTGTCGGCCAAGGTATCCGATGTAGTGTCACCACTTCAAACATAAACAATTCTTGATGCACAAGGAGAGGTTACACACACAAAGGATGAGTTGACGGAAACAAGAGTTTCGACCATTTTAAGGTCAGATTCGATTGTTCAAGGTTCGTTAGTGGACCAATTGCCTTTACAGGTGTTAGGAGAGGATACTGATCCAAAAGCCATATGTCAGTGGTCAGTGTCTACCTCCCCAGGCTTAAATCCCCTGGATACATCTGCGGATAGTGGATCTGACATAGGTGCAGATCGGCAACTTGTTGACAATGATTCAGATATTACCTGATAAGTCACAAGGAAATGTCTTCACAGACATTAGAAGGGAACTTTGATCTTTATGCTAAATTCGTTGGATCATTGTTTACCTTCCCAGAATTCAAATCTGGAACCCTAAAAGGGAAACTAGCAACTTGTAGATTATGACTCAGATTTATCTGACGAGTTTAACAAGGATGGGGATTTGTGAACTCCCATTGCACCACCTGTGACCTCCTTTAAGGATGGCTAAGGTGATTTTCCTTGCAGGTACAGCTGGATTATGGAGCTATGAGAGAAGAGTGATACACTTGTGAGAAAGAGTGTAAACACGAGTGGAGAGAAGAGTGAAACACATGTGAGGTACACTAAACAGAATCACACACTCACAGTGAGGAAGAAAGAGAAACTACTTGTTATTTCTTTTCCAACCAAGTGAAATATGAGAACTCCTTCAGACGACGGCATACATTCCTTCTTTAAGAGGGAGATAAAAGCTTAAGTAATAGTTTGGAGGATTCCTCAACTAAGGGGGAGAAATAGCAGGGAGGAAGAAAAAGATCATATGTACACTACTCCACACCATTGTTGTTTCTAACTACGGATCCTATTGTACGGGAGAGGTGGTAAACACAAGGTGATTTCCTAGTAAGGGAAGAAGCTGTTAGGGGAGTACCATTGGTTTTTATCTGCGGATCCTATTGTACGGGAGAGGTGGTAAAACGAAGGTGATCTTCTTTAATCAGTTGATTCTCATAGGGGGAGAAGCAAGAGATATGGGCTTCTCAACAGGAAATGTGGTTGTACAAATGAAGATGGAACTACTTGAAGATATGTTCAGTCTAGAGGAACATCTACTTGGAATCTGGAAAATGTTAAATCTCATCCAGAACTTTTCTGCTATTTACTTTGCATGTATGTTTATATCTTTTTCTTATTTGTTAGTTGAGTTATCCTCTAGGTATTTGTGTGTTATTGTCTAACAAACAAATAGGGGGAGATTGTAAGTCATATGTCATAGCCTATTTGTATATTCGAGGATTCAACTCAACTCAAACAAGAATGTAATAAGTAAATAGTGGATCGACCGTCAGAGAGATCTCGCAAAGTAATATCTGTCAAAGGATTCAGAGACAAGGTTCATCTACAGACTTGAGGAGTTAATTCACTGGAAGAAGTTCAAGAAGTTGATCATGCCTCAGTGATATAAATCAAGATCGTGGATTTAATCAAGTGACAGAGATCTCGTCAGGGTATCAATAAATTACAAGGATTTAATCTGAAGAAAATCAAAGTGTCAAAGTCAAGATATGAAGAAACGTCATGGAAGTTAGTCACTCATGAACCAGACAGTACATCGAGTGTCAACGTTGAAGTGGTGGAATTGATTCATAATTTTCAGTGATTTTCAGAAGATTTGCAGAAGAATGGTTGCTGCTCAAGACTAGAATTAATTCTCTATTAATTAATTAAGTCATCTAATTTAATTAAGAAAATAAATTATATCTGCGAAGAATAATTTATTTATTAATTGAATTAATTGATTAATTAATTCTGAATTAATTCTAGGAATTTTCAGAAGTTTAATTGGATTAAATTCAAGCATTAAATCAGCAAGACAATTGAAAATGAACTAGCATGACAATCAGGATTGTCATACCGATTGTCATGCTAGGCCATATTCAATTGTCACACCGAAAGTTACTCTAGGAGGATGATTGTCTTGCTAGTTCATTCTGATTGTCATGCTAGTTCATTCAGATTGTCTTGCTAGTTCATTCAATTGTCTCACCGAAAGTCTTGCCAGCTATAGGATTGTCATGCCAAGTCAATTCTATTCGTTTGTTGATTTAAAAAGAAGCAGAGAAGCAGCAACTTATTATCCAGAACACAAAAGTCAAGAACAAAGCAGAAAAGAAAAACAAGAAGAAATATTTCATCTTTTCATCTGCATACTTCAAGATTAAATTTCTAGATTGTAAAGTTAAATCCAATCCACTAGAAATCTTTATCTTGCTCTTGTGTAACAATCTAGCGGATTAAAATCCCTAGAACTTAATCTCAAATCGCGTTTAGCATTTGATTCTAATTATTGCAAAAATAGAAAAAGTTCATGTCAAATTTATTCTAAATTTGTGATAATTAATTTGAGATTAATTCCTTGTAATCGATACAGTTGTTGCAACACCTTTCAAGTTTAATAATATTTTTATTTAACTTGAATTTTGTTTCACATTTTTTATTCCGCATTTAATTCGATTATTCGGTACTGTTTGTATTCAACCCCCCCTTCTACAAACAAATTGTGCAACACCTTTCAAGTTTAATAATATTTTTATTTAACTTGAATTTTGTTTCACATTTTTTATTCCGCATTTAATTCGATTATTCAGTACTGTTTGTATTCAACCCCCCCTTCTACAAACAAATTGGGACCTAACAATAATGATATTCAAAGATTGAATCTATTCAAATCTTGTCTTGTAGTCTCATCTATGTGATGAACTTTTGAAACTGATTATAACTTGAACGGTGGTAGTTCAAGTAGTATTTGGGAAAGATATAAGTATATTGGGGTATCTTGTAACTTCATCTTTTAAACTTATATCTAATTAATAATTGTCTTATGAATGACAAAGATTTTCAGAAAAATGTTGAGACAAGGTTAGATATATGAAATCACCTTGCAACGATATTTTTTTATACAGCTATATACTGGGACTTTGTGTATATTATGCATGGAAGAGGACTTCCAATATTTTGAAAAGTATATATGTATATATATATATACTGAATATTTTGCGACTTCATCGCATTAAGATATCAACTTGGTTCATTTCTTTTGACCAAGACTTTCAGGAGTATTATGAGTAGGCTCATATATTGTTAATCATTATACATATTATTTTGGTGGGCTTGCTGCTCACCCTTGCTTTCTTCTTTCATCACACAACATCAGATAGATAAGATGAACAGGACCAAGCTCCCAATTCGCAAGCGGATAGGAAACGTTCCGCAGCTTTCTGGAAGCGTTGAGGCCGCTGTAACTGAGGTAGAAATTACCAATAGGCTAAGTTTTCAACTAATAATGTACCAGACTTATGTATATTATGAATTGTAATAATGGCAAAGAAATGTAAATTTATCCAGAAAACCTTTTAAGGTGTATTGACATATAATTGTGGAATAAAACGACTTTTGATTATTTTTGGATATTCATCTCTGAGACTATAACTTGTGGTGTGTGTGTTTATTGTGGGGTCACAGTACAGAGTAGTTGATAGTGTATTAAGATTGGGTGTTATTAAGGGAAATGGATCTCGTGACAACCCGGATCCCCGACCCCGGATTTGGGGGTGTTACAGAAATGGTATCAGAGCCCAGCGTTATAAACCTCAGGGATGAAGTGACGTTAAGATAATAAGTACATTAAGATAAATAAGAACTCTTGCCAAGTTCATAGTCGGGCTACCTAACGTAGTACTGACAGTTAAAACCCTTACGGGAACCCTTATAAATATCGTGATAGTAACATAGTTCGTTCTCGTATAGGGCAGCAGGGCACCGAACCCTGAGGTTCAGGAGCATCAGCATGAGGATGTTTTATTACAAGCTGGAGATCAAATTGTGAATCCGATGGAGTACCCTAATGAGGGACCGGATGAGATTCATATTGAAAATGTTGCGGTTGAGGATGTTATTCCGGAAAGGATTGTGGCTGAGGAGGATCTCATGGAGGATCCTGATGAGAATGAAGAGAGGACCGCTGAGGAATTGATGATCGTAGTCAGGGCGACTACCAGAGCAAGAATGGCCGCGAGGGTGGCACTAGAGGATGAAGAGTTACCAAGGGCACAAAGGTTAATGAGGGCAGAAGGAGTGGGGCCTTCCATGATACCAATTATACCAGTATCAGACCCTCTTCCAGAGGTTTCTGTAGACATCCATGAGGTTCCACCAATTCCTGTTCCCTCCCCTGTACAGAGCCCAGCACATACTGAGGAAATGCCACCTTTATCTCCTGCACCATTTTCACCTGATACCGTGCTTGGTTATCCGTTTGGATCTCCTGGGTCTGCGCCACCTGCACCCCATGGACTGCTAGATGCTACCACTCAGGCTTCTCTTATTGCCAATTATCATATGACTTTAGGTGGCCTGTCAGAGGCCCGTAATGTTAGGAGTGATCTGTTGAATCGACTTACTGCACCAAGGATTGAGGGCGGGATACTTCCGGCGGGATTAGCTCATAGCATGGAAGGGATTGAGGCTACCACCCGTGTTATAGCTAGAGGCCATCTTGAGGGTCAGATTGATCCAGCTCTACTTGCAACTATCCTAGACCTCATCAACGCTTTAATGGAGCAGGTTAGGGATGTCGTGCGTGCCCGCATTTCTTGATCCATAATAGTGTGCAGAGTCTGAACAATCTGACAAGAATTTCATGTAGCACCGCTTTTGGAAGGGTTAGCCTAAGTTATGAATGATTAGTTTTAATGACTAGATGATTATCTATGGTAGTACTTTTGGGATAAAAACGATCAGATCAAATGATGTAATTCTCTTTAATATGTTCAGTTGTTGTACCCTCGAACCAATGGTTATGTATATATTCATTAATTTCAGTTCAGATCAGTTCGTGGTGATAAGTTCATATTGTCAATTGCACTATTAACACGTAAGAGAGTGTCAGGAAGTTTATCAAACTTGAGAATTCATAATTTGCAATCATGCAAGGACTGAACGAGGGAAAAACTTAAGCAAAGTAAGTAAGACAAATATCCAGAGATTCTCAAAATTTTTCCAAATAATATGCCCCCACAAGGAATAAGATTAGGGGCAAACCTTGAATGTGATAATCAGGGAGGTCGCAATTAAGATATAAAGAACCCGGAATATAATAAAGTGGAAAATGAAGATTTAAATTAAAAGATGACCCCAATTATGGGGAGTAGGAAGAAATATTTAGACTAAGAAAGCAAAAGTCGAGCGAGATAAGGAGACCCGAGACGGTACTCCTATACGGAAATTTATGGACCTGTCTAAACAGAACTTATATTTTATTCCCAACCACCACCTTGAGGAAACAATGTGGTGTGAAATTCTTTCAGGACCTTTAAGTCGCTAAGCTCTCAGAGTTCCAAGGAACAAGCTGACCCAGTCGAGGCAAGAGCCTGGCTAAAGGAAATATAGGAATCATTTGAGATTCTAAATGATTGGCGAACCACAAAAGACTGTTTTTATCACTTACCCTCCTAAGAGAGAGACCACCCGCTGGTGAAAGACCAAGAAAGGCACGGAGCCAGAGGTTAGAATAAACTGATTAAAGTTCAGTCAATTGTTTTTAAGAAAGTAATTCCCAAGGTTAGGGAGATAGTGTAAAAGCTTTAGAGTCAGAACAAAGGCAGACGAGTATGATAAATTATAAATCTAAGTTGTAAAAGTTATCAAGATTCGTTCTGAGGACACGAATCCAGAATGACGGGATGTTTGGAACCAATACGTATATTGTGTTAGTTCATGAAATAATGATAAGAGAAAGGAAAATAAAAAGAAACTGAAGTGGAAAGGAATATAAAGGCAATAGAGTTTGAGGAATGATAAGGGAGTCGGGTATGAGGAAACCCTAAAGACTCGTAGCAATAGAAATAGAAAAGTATGTAATCGTCAGGATGAGGGTGATTCACCATGAGTTAAAGTTGATGATTGAAGGAATAAGAGATACATATATTTTATCCCCTGTAAGTTGGGAGGATTCGAGGAAACCTTGAAATAGTTGGAAGGATAAATAATGAGACGCGGATAGACTGAGGAGACAAGGAAGTAAGAAATTAGGAAAATTGGATGAAGGAAGTGACCTTCAAGAATGTGAAGTGTAAGACCGGTGGCTTGATACCCAGAAAGGGAGACGCCAGGTATGAAAGATATCCCAATATTGAGGTGACTGTTGAGGTAAACAACAAAAAGTAAATAAGGAATTATTAAGAAGAAGTTCGCATTGAACACGACCAATATCTTCCAGAACATCCTTGTTATCGTTACCAAATTAGGAAAGGAAAGCGGGTAAACATTGTTATCTTTTGGAGGCCATATGGGTTGACCTCAGTTTGAATAAGGATGTTATTGTGAAATTGGTATATACTATCGAGGTGGGAATGATTGAATAAGACACCCTTGTCAGGGGTATATGACTTGATTTATCCATGGAAGGATGCAGGTACCTTTTAAAGGTGGAATTAAGGATAGAACATCGGTAACTTAAAATGAATCCTAGGGGAATGCATAAAGGTTGGCATTCCACCCTTAATAGGGACAGTATGAGTTTTGACAATATGATTTGGAAAGGGTTAAAGTAACAACAACCTTTAAGAATCAGTGGAGAAATTTTTCAGAAGTATATAGACAATGGTTTTAGTATTAGTAAATGGTATTTTGATATGCCCTGTATCTAGGGAATATAGGAGGAACGATTCAAAAATAACCTAAGAGGTTTTACAAGAAAGAAAGGTAATATTCAAAATTTTCAAGAATAGAAATGTTGATAAAGGAAATATGACGTAATTATAATGATGCCAAGTGGGGCACGTGTTAAACCACGAGAAAGTATGGATCGAACCAGTAATGGTCGAAATTGTTCAGGGCAATTAGGACTTAAGATAAAAGATGTTCTAAGTATGATTGAGAGTCAGTCGTGACATTGATTAACCTCTAAAGACTGAGGCAATAACTTATGGAAAAATGGTGATATTTTTTTTTTACTCATCAGATTTTAAGGAAAACATCTTCACATAAGCTGTGATTGAAATGAGGTAGAAAATTTATTTGGAGGTGGTTAAAATGACATTGACTATAAGGAAATTTTACTATCAGGAAAGGCCAAAGAGGTGGCCGACACTTTAAAGGTAAGAGGATAATTATAGGCGCTTGTGCCAAAGGAATACAGTGATGATGGTTAAAGCTAAGAAGGTTGTATTATGGTTTGGAAGATTGACATTCCTTCTGATGACTGTGCAATACCCAACCGTAATAGTAGTTGGTAAAGGTTTAATTCGTGTAATCGCCATGAGCGGGCTATCTATCTCAGAAGATACTATCTTGAGATAAGCCAGGACCATGTTTCAAAGGGACTAAACGAACCTTTGAGTTAAGTCTTCTATCGAAGGCATATGATTAAGAATGGTATTAACCTGCTATCGTTGCTTTGATTGAAACTCTTCTGCAATTTTATCTGCTTCATGTCATGTATGTATGGTAGGATCAGGAGTGTTCTTCATGAATCATGAATGGTGATTATGTTACCTCCTTAGAAGGATTTGATACGACATGTATGGACTCCGTATGGTTAGATATTAAGATTTTATGGAAAGTGAATGACGATAGTAGGTCAGTGGTGGACCATAGTAATGCAGCAATGATTCTGCGAGTAATGAGCTGATTACAACCGTGAGAGTTGTATTGGAATGGATGTTGAGATTGAGTACCACTAATCGGGTCGTGGTAATGTATAAGTTATCATTGATAGACTAATTAAGTAGAGTATCTACCTATTGAATATTTATTCCTTCTTATGAAAAGAGAGTCGTATTACTATATGAGGAAGGTTGCGGTGCAAGCATAGAATTCTAGTAACGATGATGTCTAGAATGAGATTCCAGATTCGATTTTCGATATCGAGGGAGTTTCAAAGGTGATTGTGTATAAGCTCGAGGAAGAGCATGGGTCCATAGAATGATGGACGGAATAGCAAAAATATTTAGGCATGTGAAATACGATGCTATAATACTTGATGTTGATATAAATACATATATGTTTTGTTCTCCTATGACAAACCTCTATAGTTCAGAGGTAGGTTCCAAGCCAGATATTTTGTGGCGGTATATATTTTAATATATATACAATTCTCTTCAATTCGTTCTTTTCTCTCCTTTTCATTTCATGTAAGCTGAGAAGAACAACCCTTCCAGAAGGGGAGGTATTGCCGAATGACTATCTATCTGTGTGATAGAAGCCTAGTAGGATACCATCTATTGTTTAATTGCTTGTCAAGTACTAAAGGCTGGCCACCTTCTGTACTAACTATGCGATATAACAAGTGTTCATGATCATAGTGATCTCTCAACAAATTCCTTTACTTCTATATGATGGATCAAGCTTTCGAAGATAGAAGCAGCTAGAAAGGAAGTAGTATCAGTACGGTGGTATTCTGATTCTAACACGTTCGTGATACTAAGGTTGACCTGGTTATTAAAAGGTTATAGAACGTTAACGAGCAAAAGTGTAACCAGTATAGCATTATGTACGGAAGATAGTAACGACTACGAACTGGAAAAGAATGGGTATTGAGAAGCAAAAGCTCTAATGCTAAAAGTTATGATGAGAGTTGGTGCAATAGACTTGAAAGAATTTGGAATGATCACTTCATGCGGATTAAGTTTTCTCACGATAATCGATCGTATGTCAGTATCGAGGTATCGCCTTATAAGATCCTTGAGGGAAGACAATGTCGATCTCCGTTATGATAGGATAAAGTTGGAGAGCGCAAGATGCTCGGACCAGTAGTGGTCCAAAGGACCAAGGATATAATAGATTTCATCAGAGGACGGCTGGTAGTAGCCCAAGATGGGCACACGAAGTATGTTGATTTGACACGAAAGGACAAGGAATAGGAAGTAGGGGACCTAGTGTTGTTATAGGTATTCCCTTGGAAGGGATTAATGAGGTTCGGAAGTAAAGGAAAACTAAGCCCAAGATACATTGGACCTTTTGAGATATTAAGACGGATTGGAAAGTTAGCTTACGAGCTAGCCTTACCCCCTAACTTGCAACAAGTTCATAATGTGTTCCATGTATCAATGCTAAGGAAGTATCATCGGGATGCCAGACACATAGTGGAGTACGAGCAGGTGGATATGCAGCCAGATCTAACTTACGTGGAGAAGCCAGTAAGGATTATAGATAAGAAGGAGCAGGTGCTTCGGAACAAAGTGATCAAGCTAGTCAGAGTGCTATGGCATAATCATAATGTGGAAGAATCAACTTGGGAACTAGAGAGCGCAATGCTAGAAAAGTACCCCCATTTATTTTCTATTTGATTCCGGGACGGAATCCTTTTAAGGAGGGGAGACTGTAATAACCCCCAAAATTTTGAACTTTTTGTAACCCTTGTGAATAGTGTTTTAGCTGAATGAAAAAACTTTTCATGCCACACTATGTAGGGGTTTTGTTATGGATATTCTGAGATTTTATTAGTACTCTATATGGTATATGAGTGTATGTAAAGATCGTCAGAATCCAATTCCGAACACTTTGATTTTTCCCGGAAATACACTAGATACGGAAAGAATTGAGTATAAGGTAGCAGGATAAAAAGGATTTAAATTAAAGGATTATAATAGAGGATCATAAAAAGGAATATAATGTATTGAGAAAGGTTAAGGGAACCTAAGTAATAAGATCCCGGGTATGATCCTTCAAACGATAAACGAAAACGAAAGTTAAGCGAACCGTATAACAGATCAGCGGTCATTAGGCAAACAATTAGGAAGTTAATCAAAGGGATTAGAGAGAGTGATGTCACCCAAACAATGAGAAGAGTACAAGGAGGGAAAGATGACATCACCACATGACATGGGCATGACATGGGAAGGAAGGAGATGTGGTGGCTTTTTAACCACACAAAATCAAGGGCAACTAGGTAATTTACTAAAACAAACACAAAATCAAACCAACCAAGCCAAGCAAATCATTTTTCATCAAAATCAAAAAAAAGAAACCAAGGCATTGTTCTTCATGCTCTCGGCTTTTTGACATTTTAAAGGCATGGAAATTCAAAACTCAAGATCCAAGCTTCCTAAATTGGTGAGTTAATTCCCTAATCATCCTTATGCTTAGTTAGGGCTATATCATGAGTTTAAGCCATCAATTCCTTCTCAATCTTCTTCATTTAATCAATGAAGAAGACAATGAATAGTGTTTTCAAGTTTTTAACTTGAAATTTTTCTTGATTTCCTTGAAGATCCAAGCATTCCTAAGACTTCTCAAGGCTTCTTAAGGCTTCCTAGCTCCTCCCACCACTTTGAGGAAGGTATATCATCTCCAAACCCTAGATTCCTATGTATTATAAGATGATTTTGATTAGTAGGGTGATATTGTAGCTTAATGTTTGTGATTTAGAGTTTGGGATTGAAATGGTATTGAAATGGAATGGTAAATGTTGTTGTTTTGGTTAAAAGATTATAGTTAAATTCAATCTTAGGCATAAGTATAAATGTTAAAATTGAATTGGTTGGGGCTGATATGATGTGATAAGGATGGATGTTGGTTGTATGTTTGATTTGAGGTTGAATTGGGTTGGTTTTGAATGGTTTTAAATTGGGAAATCGCGTAAACATAGCCGTCGTAACGTCCGATTTTCTTTGGACTGCTTTTGTGCATAACATTAGGACCCGAGAACCCCCTGCTAGATTTTGACCATTGCCATGTCTAGATAGCTCGTATTACGAGCTTCGTTTTGATATGTAGTTCGTTCGATTCCGATGCACGGTTTAGGAGAAACGACCGTTTCAAGTAACGGCGTTTCGAGAACGAAACTTTTCCCCTCGCCTTACTTTGAAACATAGGTTAAAGACCAAAAAGGGTTAATTAATGTATGAAACATTTATGGTAAGTGTGTTAGGCAGTCGGTAAGACACTCGCGAAGGAATCACCTTAAAACTCGTAAAGGTTAAATTATTAAAAATGGTGGAGCCGAGGGTACCCGAGTGACTTAAGAGAATCAGTAAGAGCAAAATGAGCGTTAGAGTCTAAGTTGGTTAACGTATAGATTAACAAGTGAATTTGGCTTAATTCCAACTTACTTGTTGTTTATAGGTTACCAGACTCGTCCCGAGCCATTTGTAACCCCCAGTCGCTCAGGCAAGTTTTCTACCCGTTATACTGTTGTGGTGATGTATATGTGTATATGCATTATCTTGTGATAGTGCATGATTGTTATTAGCAAATTTTGTGATATATTGGAGCATGCTGATATGGTATATATGCATGTCTCTTTCGTAATCTGATTATCTATCTGTTGATTTCAATGCTTATAGTTGCATAATACCTATGCTAGAAATAAGCAAGTAGTTGCGTATACCCTTAGTATAGGGGATAAAAGGTGAACATATTTCTAAACCGGGAGTCGATGTTCCCGAGTATATTATATATATATATATATTTATATATATATATATATGGATATAGTTTTTAAAACTATTGATCGAATAAGGTTTATTCGATACCTTTATTTTACTTAATTGAATATTAATTTGAGTATTCATTCGAGGGCTTATGACTCAGTTTATTTTATTAGTTGAATATTATTTGAATACTCATACGAGGGCTTATGACTCAGTTTATATTATTATTGAATATTACTTGGATATTCATTTGAGGATGTATGACTCCTTTATTCTATGAATATTATTTATAGTATTCATTCGAGGTATTATGACTCCGCTTATTACTTAATAATATTCCTTATTGTATTAAAGAATAAGGTGTCGATAATCAAACTTATTTTTGATTATTCAAATAAAGATATTACTTTCGTATAAGTATATCTTTGATTATTTGCTATTCATTCGAGTATAAGTTTTCCAACTTCTACCTCCATTATTCTTTATGGGAATATTATTTAAATAATAATATTCTGATATTTCTTTCATATTGGGACTGATTTATTTCATAAATCAGCATTACTCCAAACATTCTTAAAAATGTTTTCGAGTCTTCAAAATGAATTTAAAAAGGGTAGAGCGGATCCCAAAACTTGTTTTCAAATTCAAGATCTTCCATTTTAAGGGGACTTGAATACTCGCTCAAAAATCTAAGGGATCCGGCTCTATGGTGTATTTTATATTCGCAACAAGGTTGCAGTTTTGGTAAATGAATTGATTACTTACCCAACACTCGGGAAGTAAGTCCATCTATCGAGTCGGCATAAGCAACATGGGCTCAGTGGGCGTCCATGATAGTGTAAGTGGCTCAGTGGGAGTCCATCAAATGCATAAGTGGCTGAGTGGCAGTCCAGCATAAGGTCCTATTACGACCAGGGTGATGACCAGTGGGGAATTCGTCCATCTACTAGTAGAAAAGGTTACTTATTGGTATCTTTGCCTGATCAGCAAGATATCAGGTTTATGCCAAAATTCTTTCCTTTCCAAATTTATTGGATATTGCAATTCTGTTCATACTTTACATGACAGAGGTTTTCAGGAAATGTATATATATATATATATAAATATAGGTGTATATATATGTCGGGACTTAATGAAGTATCTCGTAACTTTATTATTTATAATGATATTCAAAGATTGAATCTATTCAAATCTTGTCTTGTAGTCTCATCTATGTGATGAACTTTTGAAACTGATTATAACTTGAACGGTGGTAGTTCAAGTAGTATTTGGGAAAGATATAAGTATATTGGGGTATCTTGTAACTTCATCTTTTAAACTTATATCTAATTAATAATTGTCTTATGAATGACAAAGATTTTCAGAAAAACGTTGAGACAAGGTTAGATATATGAGATCACCTTGCAACGATATTTTTTTATATAGTTATACACTGGGACTTTGTGTATATTATGCATGGAAGAGGACTTCCAATATTTTGAAAAGTATATATGTATATATATATATACTGAATATTTTGCGACTTCATCGCATTAAGATATCAACATGGTTCATTTCTTTTGACCAAGACTTTCAGGAGTATTATGAGTAGGCTCATATATTGTTAATCATTATACATATTATTTTGGTGGGTTTGCTGCTCACCCTTGCTTTCTTCTTTCATCATACAACATCAGATAGATAAGATGAACAGGACCAAGCTCCAAATTCGCAAGCGGATAGGAAACGTTCCGCAGCTTTCTGGAAGCGTTGAGGCCGCTGTAACTGAGGTAGAAATTACCAATAGGCTAAGTTTTCAACTAATAATATACCAGACTTATGTATATTATGAATTGTAATAATGGAAAAGAAATGTAAATTTATCCAGAAAACCTTTTAAGGTGTATTGACATATAATTGTGGAATAAAACGACTTGTGATTATTTTTGGATATTCATCTCTGAGACTATAACTTGTGGTGTGTGTGTTTATTGTGGGGTCACAGTACAGAGTAGTTGATTGTATATTAAGATTGGGTGTTATTAAGGGAAATGGATCTCGTGACAACCCGGATCCCCGACCCCGGATTTGGGGGTGTTACAGAAATGGTATCAGAGCCCAGCGTTATAAACCTCAGGGATGAAGTGATGTTAAGATAATAAGTACATTAAGATAAATAAGAACTCTTGCCAAGTTCATAGTCGGGCTACCTAACGTAGTACTGACAGTTAAAACCCTTACGGGAACCCTTATAAATATCGTGATAGTAACATAGTTCATTCTCGTATAGGGCAGCGGGGCACCGAACCCTGAGGTTCAGGAGCATCAGCATGAGGATGTTTTATTACAAGCTGGAGATCAAATTGTGAATCCGATAGAGTACCCTAATGAGGGACCGGATGAGATTCATATTGAGAATGTTGCGGTTGAGGATGTTATTCCGGAAAGGATTGTGGCTGAGGAGGATCTCATGGAGGATCCTGATGAGAATGAAGAGAGGACCGCTGAGGAATTGATGACCGTAGTCAGGGCGACTACCAGAGCAAGAATGGCCGCGAGGGTGGCACTAGAGGATGAAGAGTTACCAAGGGCACAAAGGTTAATGAGGGCAGAAGGAGTGGGGCCTTCCACGACACCAATTATACCAGTATCAGACCCTCTTCCAGAGGTTTCTGTAGACATCCATGAGGTTCCACCAATTCCTGTTCCCTCCCCTGTACAGAGCCCAGCACATACTGAGGAAATGCCACCTTTATCTCCTGCACCATTGTCACCTGATACCGTGCTTGGTTATCCGTTTGGATCTCCTGGGTCTGCGCCACCTGCACCCCATGGACTGCTAGATGCTACCACTCAGGCTTCTCTTATTGCCAATTATCATATGACTTTGGGTGGCCTGTCAGAGGCCCGTAATGTTAGGAGTGATCTGTTGAATCGACTTACTGCACCAAGGATTGAGGGCGGGATACTTCCGGCGGGATTAGCTCATAGCATGGAAGGGATTGAGGCTACCACCCATGTTATAGCTAGAGGCCATCTTGAGGGTCAGATTGATCCAGCTCTACTTGCAACTATCCTAGACCTCATCACCGCTTTAATGGAGCAGGTTAGGGATGTCGTGCGTGCCCGCATTTCTTGATCCATAATAGTGTGCAGAGTCTGAACAATCTGAAAAGAATTTCATGTAGCACCACTTTTGGAAGGGTTAGCCTAAGTTATGAATGATTAGTTTTAATGACTAGATGATTATCTATGGTAGTACTTTTGGGATAGAAACGATCAGATTAAATGATGTAATTCTCTTTAATATGTTCAGTTGTTGTACCCTCGAACCAATGGTTATGTATATATTCGTTAATTTCAGTTCAGATCAGTTCGTGGTGATAAGTTCATATTGTCAATTGCACTATTAACACGTAAGAGAGTGTCAGGAAGTTTATCAAACTTGAGAATTCATAATTTGCAATCATGCAAGGACTGAACGAGGGAAAAACTTAAGCAAAGTAAGTAAGACAAATATCCAGAGATTCTCAAAATTTTTCCAAATAATATGCCCCCACAAGGAATAAGATTAGGGGCAAACCTTGAATGTGATAATCAGGGAGGTCGCAATTAAGATATAAAGAACCCGGAATATAATAAAGTGGAAAATGAAGATTTAAATTAAAAGATGACCCCAATTATGGGGAGTAGGAAGAAATATTTAGACTAAGAAAGCAAAAGTCGAGCGAGATAAGGAGACCCGAGACGGTACTCCTATACGGAAATTTATGGACCTGTCTAAACAGAACTTATATTTTATTCCCAACCACCACCTTGAGGAAACAATGTGGTGTGAAATTCTTTCAGGACCTTTAAGTCGCTAAGCTCTCAGAGTTCCAAGGAACAAGCTGACCCAGTCGAGGCAAGAGCCTGGCTAAAGGAAATATAGGAATCATTTGAGATTCTAAATGATTGACGAACCACAAAAGACTGTTTTTGTCACTTACCCTCCTAAGAGAGAGACCACCCGCTGGTGAAAGACCAAGAAAGGCACGGAGCCAGAGGTTAGAATAAACTGATTAAAGTTCAGTCAATTGTTTTCAGGAAAGTAATTCCCAAGGTTAGGGAGATAGTGTAAAAGCTTTAGAGTCAGAACAAAGGCAGACGAGTATGATAAATTATGAATCTAAGTTGTAAAAGTTATCAAGATTCGTTCTGAGGACACGAATCCAGAATGACGGGATGTTTGGAACCAATACTTATATTGTGTTAGTTCATGAAATAATGATAAGAGAAAGGAAAATAAAAAGAAACTGAAGTGGAAAGGAATATAAAGGCAATAGAGTTTGAGGAATGATAAGGGAGTCGGGTATGAGGAAACCCTAAAGACTCGTAGCAATAGAAATAGAAAAGTATGTAATCGTCAGGATGAGGGTGATTCACCATGAGTTAAAGTTGATGATTGAAGGAATAAGAGATACATATATTTTATCCCCTGTAAGTTGGGAGGATTCGAGGAAACCTTGAAATAGTTGGAAGGATAAATAATGAGACGCGGATAGACTGAGGAGACAAGGAAGTAAGAAATTAGGAAAATTGGATGAAGGAAGTGACCTTCAAGAATGTGAAGTGTAAGACCGGTGGCTTGATACCCAGAAAGGGAGACGCCAGGTATGAAAGATATCCCAACATTGAGGTGACTGTTGAGGTAAACAACAAAAAGTAAATAAGGAATTATTAAGAAGAAGTTCGCATTGAACACGACCAATATCTTCCAGAACATCCTTGTTATCGTTACCAAATTAGGAAAGGAAAGCGGGTAAACATTGTTATCTTTTGGAGGCCATATGGGTTGACCTCAGTTTGAATAAGGATGTTATTGTGAAATTGGTATATACTATCGAGGTGGGAATGATTGAATAAGACACCCTTGTCAGGGGTATATGACTTGATTTATCCATGGAAGGATGCAGGTACCTTTTAAAGGTGGAATTAAGGATAGAACATCGGTAACTTAAAATGAATCCTAGGGGAATGCATAAAGGTTGGCATTCCACCCTTAATAGGGACAGTATGAGTTTTGACAATATGATTTGGAAAGGGTTAAAGTAACAACAACCTTTAAGAATCAGTGGAGAAATTTTTCAGAAGTATATAGACAATGGTTTTAGTATTAGTAAATGGTATTTTGATATGCCCTGTATCTAGGGAATACAGGAGGAACGATTCAAAAATAACCTAAGAGGTTTTACAAGAAAGAAAGGTAATATTCAAAATTCTCAAGAATAGAAATGTTGATAAAGGAAATATGACGTAATTATAATGATGCCAAGTGGGGCACGTGTTAAACCACGAGAAAGTATGGATCGAACCAGTAATGGTCGAAATTGTTCAGGGCAATTAGGACTTAAGATAAAAGATGTTCTAAGTATGATTGAGAGTCAGTCGTGACATTGATTAACCTCTAAAGACTGAGGCAATAACTTATGGAAAAATGGTGATATTTTTTTTTTACTCATCAGATTTTAAGGAAAACATCTTCACATAAGCTGTGATTGAAATGAGGTAGAAAATTTATTTGGAGGTGGTTAAAATGACATTGACTATAAGGAAATTTTACTATCAGGAAAGGCCAAAGAGGTGGCCGACACTTTAAAGGTAAGAGGATAATTATAGGCGCTTGTGCCAAAGGAATACAGTGATGATGGTTAAAGCTAAGAAGGTTGTATTATGGTTTGGAAGATTGACATTCCTTCTGATGACTGTGCAATACCCAACCGTAATAGTAGTTGGTAAAGGTTTAATTCGTGTAATCGCCATGAGCGGGCTATCTATCTCAGAAGATACTATCTTGAGATAAGCCAGGACCATGTTTCAAAGGGACTAAACGAACCTTTGAGTTAAGTCTTCTATCGAAGGCATATGATTAAGAATGGTATTAACCTGCTATCGTTGCTTTGATTGAAACTCTTCTGCAATTTTATCTGCTTCATGTCATGTATGTATGGTAGGATCAGGAGTGTTCTTCATGAATCATGAATGGTGATTATGTTACCTCCTTAGAAGGATTTGATACGACATGTATGGACTCCGTATGGTTAGATATTAAGATTTTATGGAAAGTGAATGACGATAGTAGGTCAGTGGTGGACCATAGTAATGCAGCAATGATTCTGCGAGTAATGAGCTGATTACAACCGTGAGAGTTGTATTGGAATGGATGTTGAGATTGAGTACCACTAATCGGGTCGTGGTAATGTATAAGTTATCATTGATAGACTAATTAAGTAGAGTATCTACCTATTGAATATTTATTCCTTCTTATGAAAAGAGAGTCGTATTACTATATGAGGAAGGTTGCGGTGCAAGCATAGAATTCTAGTAACGATGATGTCTAGAATGAGATTCCAGATTCGATTTTCGATATCGAGGGAGTTTCAAAGGTGATTGTGTATAAGCTCGAGGAAGAGCATGGGTCCATAGAATGATGGACGGAATAGCAAAAATATTTAGGCATGTGAAATACGATGCTATAATACTTGATGTTGATATAAATACATATATGTTTTGTTCTCCTATGACAAACCTCTATAGTTCAGAGGTAGGTTCCAAGCCAGATATTTTGTGGCGGTATATATTTTAATATATATACAATTCTCTTCAATTCGTTCTTTTCTCTCCTTTTCATTTCATGTAAGCTGAGAAGAACAACCCTTCCAGAAGGGGAGGTATTGCCGAATGACTATCTATCTGTGTGATAGAAGCCTAGTAGGATACCATCTATTGTTTAATTGCTTGTCAAGTACTAAAGGCTGGCCACCTTCTGTACTAACTATGCGATATAACAAGTGTTCATGATCATAGTGATCTCTCAACAAATTCCTTTACTTCTATATGATGGATCAAGCTTTCGAAGATAGAAGCAGCTAGAAAGGAAGTAGTATCAGTACGGTGGTATTCTGATTCTAACACGTTCGTGATACTAAGGTTGACCTGGTTATTAAAAGGTTATAGAACGTTAACGAGCAAAAGTGTAACCAGTATAGCATTATGTACGGAAGATAGTAACGACTACGAACTGGAAAAGAATGGGTATTGAGAAGCAAAAGCTCTAATGCTAAAAGTTATGATGAGAGTTGGTGCAATAGACTTGAAAGAATTTGGAATGATCACTTCATGCGGATTAAGTTTTCTCACGATAATCGATCGTATGTCAGTATCGAGGTATCGCCTTATAAGATCCTTGAGGGAAGACAATGTCGATCTCCCTTATGATAGGATAAAGTTGGAGAGCGCAAGATGCTCAGACCAGTAGTGGTCCAAAGGACCAAGGATATAATAGATTTCATCAGAGGACGGCTGGTAGTAGCCCAAGATGGGCACACGAAGTATGTTGATTTGACACGAAAGGACAAGGAATAGGAAGTAGGGGACCTAGTGTTGTTATAGGTATTCCCTTGGAAGGGATTAATGAGGTTCGGAAGGAAAGGAAAACTAAGCCCAAGATACATTGGACCTTTTGAGATATTAAGACGGATTGGAAAGTTAGTTTACGAGCTAGCCTTACCCCCTAACTTGCAACAAGTTCATAATGTGTTCCATGTATCAATGCTAAGGAAGTATCATCGGGATGCCAGACACATAGTGGAGTACGAGCAGGTGGATATGCAGCCAGATCTAACATACGTTGAGAAGCCAGTAAGGATTATAGATAAGAAGGAGCAGGTGCTTCGGAACAAAGTGATCAAGCTAGTCAGAGTGCTATGGCAGAATCATAATGTGGAAGAATCAACTTGGGAACTAGAGAGCGCAATGCTAGAAAAGTACCCCCATTTATTTTCTATTTGATTCCGGGACGGAATCCTTTTAAGGAGGGGAGACTGTAATAACCCCAAAATTTTGAACTTTTTGTAACCCTTGTGAATAGTGTTTTAGCTGAATGAGAAAACTTTTCATGCCACACTATGTAGGGGTTCTGTTATGGATATTCTGAGATTTTATTGGTACTCTATATGGTATATGAGTGTATGTAAAGATCGTCAGAATCCAATTCCGAACACTTTGATTTTTCCCGGAAATACACTAGATACGGAAAGAATTGAGTATAAGGTAGCAGGATAAAAAGGATTTAAATTAAAGGATTATAATAGAGGATCATAAAAAGGAATATAATGTATTGAGAAAGGTTAAGGGAACCTAAGTAATAAGATCCCGGGTATGATCCTTCAAACGATAAACGAAAACGAAAGTTAAGCGAACCGTATAACAGATCAGCGGTCATTAGGCAAACAATTAGGAAGTTAATCAAAGGGATTAGAGAGAGTGATGTCGCCCAAACAATGAGAAGAGGACAAGGAGGGAAAGATGACATCACCACATGACATGGGCATGACATGGGAAGGAAGGAGATGTGGTGGCTTTTTAACCACACAAAATCAAGGGCAACTAGGTAATTTACTAAAACAAACACAAAATCAAACCAACCAAGCCAAGCAAATCATTTTTCATCAAAATCAAAAAAAAGAAACCAAGGCATTGTTCTTCATGCTATCGGCTTTTTGACATTTTAAAGGCAAGGAAATTCAAAACTCAAGATCCAAGCTTCCTAAATTGGTGAGTTAATTCCCTAATCATCCTTATGCTTAGTTAGGGCTATATCATGAGTTTAAGCCATCAATTCCTTCTCAATCTTCTTCATTTAATCAGTGAAGAAGACAATGAATAGTGTTTTCAAGTTTTTAACTTGAAATTTTTCTTGATTTCCTTTAAGATCCAAGCATTCCTAAGACTTCTCAAGGCTTCTTAAGGCTTCCTAGCTCCTCCCACCACTTCGACAAAGGTATATCATCTCCAAACCCTAGATTCCTATGTATTATAAGATGATTTTGATTAGTAGGGTGATATTGTAGCTTAATGTTTGTGATTTAGAGTTTGGGATTGAAATGGTATTGAAATGGAATGGTAAATGTTGTTGTTTTGGTTAAAAGATTGTAGTATAGTTAAATTCAAGCTTAGGCATAAGTATGAATGTTAAAATTGAATTGGTTGGGGCTGATATGATGTGATAAGGATGGATGTTGGTTGTATGTTTGATTTGAGGTTGAATTGGGTTGGTTTTGAATGGTTTTAAATTGGGAAATCGCGTAAACATAGCCGTCGTAACATCCGATTTTCTTTGGACTGCTTTTGTGCATAACATTAGGACCCGAGAACCCCCTGCTAGATTTTTACCATTGCCATTTCTAGATAGCTCGTGTTACGAGCTTCGTTTTGATATGTAGTTCGTTCGATTCCGATGCACAGTTTAGGAGAAATGACCGTTTCAAGTAACGGCGTTTCGCGAACGAAACTTTTCCCCTCGCCTTACTTTGAAACATAGGTTAAAGACCAAAAAGGGTTAATTAATGTATGAAACATTTATGGTAAGTGTGTTAGGCAGTTGGTAAGACACTCGTGAAGGAATTACCTTAAAACTCGTAAAGGTTAAATTATTAAAAATGGTGGAGCCGAGGGTACCCGAGTGACTTAAGAGAATCAGTAAGAGCAAAATGAGCGTTAGAGTCTAAGTTGGTTAAAGTATAGATTAACAAGTGACTTTGGCTTAATTCCAACTTACTTGTTGTTTATAGGTTACCAGACTCGTCCCGAGCCATTTGTAACCCCAAGTCGCTCAGGCAAGTTTTCTACCCGTTATACTGTTGTGGTGATGTATATGTGTATATGCATTATCTTGTGATAGTGCATGATTGTTATTAGCAAATTTTGCGATATATTGGAGCATGCTGATATGGTATATATGCATGTCTGTTTCGTAATCTGGTTATCTATCTGTTGATTTCAATGCTTATAGTTGCATAATACCTATGCTAGAAATAAGCAAGTAGTTGCGTATACCCTTAGTATAGGGGATAAAAGGTGAACATATTTCTAAACCGGGAGTCGATGTTCCCGAGTATATTATATATATATATTTATTTATATATATATATATATGGATATAGTTTTTAAAACTATTGATCGAATAAGGTTTATTCGATACCTTTATTTTACTTAATTGAATATTAATTTGAGTATTCATTCGAGGGCTTATGACTCAGTTTATTTTATTAATTGAATATTATTTGAATACTCATACGAGGGCTTATGACTCAGTTTATATTATTATTGAATATTACTTGGATATTCATTTGAGGATGTATGACTCCTTTATTTTATGAATATTATTTATAGTATTCATTCGAGGTATTATGACTCCGCTTATTACTTAATAATATTCCTTATTGTATTAAAGAATAAGGTATCGATAATCAAACTTATTTTTGATTATTCAAATAAAGATATTACTTTCGTATAAGTATATCTTTGATTATTTGCTATTAATTCGAGTATAAGTTTTCCAACTTCTACCTCCATTATTCTTTATGGGAATATTATTTAAATAATAATATTCAGATATTTCTTTCATATTGGGACTGATTTATTTCATAAATCAGCATTACTCCAAACATTCTTCAAAATATTTTCGAGTCTTCAAAATGAATTTAAAAAGGGTAGAGCGGATCCCAAAACTTGTTTTCAAATTCAAGATCTTCCATTTTAAGGGGACTTGAATACTCGCTCAAAAATCTAAGGGATTCGGCTCTATGGTGTATTTTATATTCGCAACAAGGTTGCAGTTTTGGTAAGTGAATTGATTACTTACCCAACACTCGGGAAGTAAGTCCATCTATCGAGTCGGCATAAGCAACATGGGCTCAGTGGGCGTCCATGATAGTGTAAGTGGCTCAGTGGGAGTCCATCAAATGCATAAGTGGTTGAGTGGCAGTCCAGCATAAGGTCCTATTACGACCAGGGTGATGACCAGTGGGGAATTCGTCCATCTACTAGTAGAAAAGGTTACTTATTGGTATCTTTGCCTGATCAGCAAGATATCATGTTTATGCCAAAATTCTTTCCTTTCCAAATTTATTGGATATTGCAATTCTGTTCATACTTTACATGACAGAGGTTTTCAGGAAATGTATATATATATATATATATATATATATATATATAGGTGTATATATATGTCGGAACTTAATGAAGTATCTCGTAACTTCATTATTTATAATGATATTCAAAGATTGAATCTATTCAAATCTTGTCTTGTTGTCTCATCTATGTGATGAACTTTTGAAACTGATTATAACTTGAACGGTGGTAGTTCAAGTAGTATTTGGGAAAGATATAAGTATATTGGGGTATCTTGTAACTTCATCTTTTAAACTTATATCTAATTAATAATTGTCTTATGAATGACAAAGATTTTCAGAAAAACGTTGAGACAAGGTTAGATATATGAGATCACCTTGCAACGATATTTTTTTATACAGTTATACACTGGGACTTTGTGTATATTATGCATGGAAGAGGACTTCCAATTTTTTTAAAAGTATATATGTATATATATATACTGAATATTTTGCGACTTCATCGCATTAAGATATCAACTTGGTTCATTTCTTTTGACCAAGACTTTCATGAGTATTATGAGTAGGCTCATATATTGTTAATCATTATACATATTATTTTGGTGGGCTTGCTGCTCACCCTTGCTTTCTTCTTTCATCACACAACATCAGATAGATAAGATGAACAGGACCAAGCTCCCAATTCGCAAGCGGATAGGAAACGTTCCGCAGCTTTCTGGAAGCGTTGAGGCCGCTGTAGCTGAGGTAGAAATTACCAATAGGCTAAGTTTTCAACTAATAATGTACCAGACTTATGTATATTATGAATTGTAATAATGGCAAAGAAATGTAAATTTATCCAGAAAACCTTTTAAGGTGTATTGACATATAATTGTGGAATAAAACGACTTTTGATTATTTTTGGATATTCATCTCTGAGACTATAACTTGTGCTGTGTGTGTTTATTGTGGGGTCACAGTACAGAGTAGTTGATTGTGTATTAAGATTGGGTGTTATTAAGGAAAATGGATCTCATGACAACCCGGATCCCCGACCCCGGATTTGGGGGTGTTACACGCGATATGCTGAGAAGTATCCCTCACGATGTAGAATAAATATGATAATTTATTAATTAATCATATTTAATGAATTAGAGAATTTATATAAATAATGATAAAATAGTTTTATTATTATTTATTTCTACTACAAGCTTAATATTGAACCTACGGGGTCACACCATAAAAGAGAATGATTTAATGGTGGAGGAATTAATTAATAATGGCTGGTAATTATTTATTTGTGAAATAAATAAATAAATATCAAATTTAATAATTGATTAAATGAGATTTAATTAATTATAAATTAATTAAGAAAAGTTCTTAATATTATTAATTAAGAATTTAATTTTTGGAAATTAAATCAAGTGAGAGAATTATTTTCTAAAGTGTTTAGAAAAATGATTAATGATTAAAAGGTGTTTTAATTATTAGTTAATTGGTTAATGATAATAATCAATTAAAGGGTTATTAATAATAATATTTTATGGAAAAAATTTCAGCTGAAATTTTTGCCTATAAATATACTATTATAAACCCTATTTGCCTCAACCAAAGAAAAACCCTAATTTTGACAAAGAAAAGAAAGAAGGAGGCAACCCTAAAATTCTCTCTCGGCCTCTTCCTCCCTAGATTGCCTCGTTCTCTTGGTAGATACTGGTAGAGTGCTTCACACTTGAGGAGCAGCTGCTAGGAGTCTCTATACTTCATCCTTGGATCGTTTTTAAAGGTTAGTAATCAATCCATAACTATATTCACGAATTGTTTGTGTTTTATATGGGTTTTTTGCTATTTAATTGTTAATCATGCTTCCGTGTATGCATAAATCCCATCAGTGGTATCAGAGCATAGGTTGTATGCATCTAGATTCGTGATAAAAATTTCAGAATTTTATTATGTTGTATGATTTTTTTATCGATTTATTTGTGTTTGGGGATATAATTGATTTAATTATGAATTAAATATAAATAAATTATAAAAATATTTTTAATCCCAGAATATGATTTTACAATTGTTGTAGATCAGTAGGATATTTGTTTCTATTTTTTTTATATATAGATTATTTAATTTTGATTTATTAAAGGGTTTTTAAACTAAAAAGTAAATAATTTGTATATATAAAATATGTAATGATTAGTGTAATCATTACACGGTTTTTCGTGCACAGCAAAAAGAGATCAGGAAATAAGGAGAGGTACAGTACGCAGAAGTCCTATTCTATCAGGTGTGTCAGCGCAATGCTGAGTTGTGCTTGGCGCGTGTAAGATACACGCGGCTGCGGCCTATATTCTATTGTTTAGGCTTGTACGAACGCGTCTGAACTCCGATTGAAACGTGTAATAAATCGTTGGATTCGCTTTTTCAAGACGCACCTGTTGGGATTATTTAATATTTTTAGTAAATTTATTTGTAAATGATTATATCCCTTAAAGTGTATTTAATGCATTATTTGATAATATTAAATGCATGATTAATTCGTACATTAGTAAATAATTGCACTTCATATTATGTCAAGCCTAGATATATGTCCTTTTATATTTTTATATGTGATATATGCTTGAGTTATCATGGTGATAGATTTAGGTGAACTTAATTGACATAAGGCGTATGTTAGACGATCTAGGCTTAGTGGAAGTGTTCCATAATTTTAATATAAATATTATGGATACAATCATGAGATTCTTGTGTTTGTGAAACACGTAATTAAATATTAATTTTCAATTTTGAGAGAAAGGATGATTCTATCAAAAGCGGATTTCGATCTGTAAGAAAGGGGTATTAAGTGACGCCTCTTGACAATGCTCCCCCCGATCTGGGAATCATCCAATTATCGATTATTGATTTGAAATATTTAATTTAAAAGGAAGAATCTCTTTATAATATGATTATAGTTGTAACATAATATATTCCCTCCTAAAATAATATCAAGTAGTAAATTGGCCAAAGACATAACGGGATTGTGTCAGTCATAGCCTTCCAGCATAATAGAAAGTAGAGTTCTTATTTTGAGACATTATCATTTCATGCTACAGTCGAGGGCTTTGTTTTGAGATTAAGAGATGCTTTTCTATCACATGAGATGTGTATTATAAATTGGGTTCCAATGGTCGTTACGTGCCACAGTCGTGGGCTATTAGAAGTCTAATTTAATTATACAAGATGTTGGGTTTGACTTGACTTAAAATATTGAGTGAGTCGTGCTATAGCCGAGACTCAATGATTTAAGAGGATAAATATTATAGGGAATAACATAAGATGTAATTGACAAGAGTTGTCTGCTTATTGAACATCACATGGCATTTCGTGCTACAGCCGAGGTTGTGTGATAGAATGTAGGATCCCTATTCCCACTAGCATTATGAATGCTTAATTTTTCACTTAGGGTATTGTATAAATTAGATAAACTAGTGGAGCCACTTATGAATAAAGACCCGATTCATATAGTATTTTGAAATGTAATTGAATATTTGCTAAGTGTTGTTATGTGTTTATCATTTACAGATTTACTATATTCGTTATGTCTTCTGCACTATCACTCCAGAGCATACTAGATGCTCATAAATTGACCGGTCCTAATTTTGCTGACTGGCTTCGAAACTTGAGAATTGTTCTCAGGGTTGAGAAGCTGGAATATGTGCTTGACTCACCTAAGCCTGCTGAACCTGCTGACGATTCACATAATGATGAACATGTTGTGTATTGTAAGTGGATAGATGATGCAAATGTTGCTCAATGTATCATGCTGGCTTCCATGAACATTGAGCTACAAGAGCAGCATGAGCATATGGATGCTCACACTATCATATCGCATCTACAAGAATTGTATGATGTGGCAGGGAGGACAGCTCGATATGATATATCGAAGGAGCTGTTCGGCTGTAGGATGTCTGAGGGATCATCTATGAATAACCATGTACTTAAGATGATCAATTTGATTGAACGTCTTGGACAACTTGGTTTTGCCATGGATGGAGAGCTGAGCCAAGACTTGGTCTTGCAATCACTTCCAGATTAATTCTCACAGTTTGTTGTGAACTTTTACATAAATAAGATGGATGTCAGCTTGCCTGAACTTCATAACATGTTGAAAACTGCTGAGTCGAATTTTCCTTCGAAGAAGAGTTCTGTTCTTCTTATTGGAGAAGGCTCAACTTCCAAGAAAAGGAAGAGGACCTTTACCAAGAAAAAGAAGAAGATTGGTGAGAGTAAGCCTACTCCAGCAAAGGCTAAAGTAGACCCCAAAAGCAATGTTGTTTGCTTCCACTGTAACAAGGTGGGTCACTGGAAGAGAAACTACAAGGCTTATCTTGCAGAGTTGAAAAAGAAGAAGGCTAGTGAGACTACCCCTTCTGATTCAGGTATGTTCATGATCGAAGTTAATATGTCACTAAGTCAAATTTCTACTTGGGTATTAGATACGGCCTGTGGTTCTCATATTTGCAATTCATTGCAGGGACTAAAGGGAAGTAGGACTCTTGAAGAAGATGAGGTGATTCTACGTATGGGCAATGGAGCAAGGGTTGCCGCTATATCTGTAGGATCATTTGATTTACATATGCCTATGGGCAAGACTATTATTTTGAATAATTGTTATTACGTTCCCTCTATTTTGAGGAATATTGTTTCTATTCCTATGTTGGATTTGGATGGTTTTTTATTTATTATTAAGAATAACGAATGTTCTATTCTTAGAGATAATGTTCTTTACGGATGTGGTACTTTAAATAATGGTTTGTATGTATGCGACTTAGGAAATGATTTACTTCAGATTGAACAAACTAATAAAAGAAAATGAGATGATGAAAATTCGACCTATTTACGGCACTATAGGCTAGGTCATATTAGTGAGAAAAGATTACGCTCATTACACCAGGATGGGTTACTTGAACCATTTGATTTTGAATTATATCCGGTATGTGAATCTTGTCTCATGGGTAAGATGACCAAATCTCCATTTACTGGACATGGAGAGAGAGCTGCAGACGTATTAGGCTTGGTACACACAGATGTATGTGGACCAATGTCAACACATGTTATGGGAGGATTTTCATACTTCATTTCTTTTACGGATGATAAATCCAGGTTTGGATATGTGTATTTAATGAAACACAAGTCTGAAGCTTTTGAAAAGTTCAAAGAGTACAGATATGAAGCAGAGAAATAAACCAAAATGAGTATTAAAGTTCTTCGATCAGATCGAGGAGGTGAATACTTAAGTGGGGAGTTTCTAAGTCATCTCAAAGAAAACGGTATACTATCACAATGGACACCTCCTGCAACTCCACAATTGAACGGAGTTTCTGAAAGGAGGAACCGGACTTTGTTGGATATGGTTCGATCCATGATGAGCTATACAGATCTTCCAGTATCCCTTTGGGGTTATGCCTTAGAAACTTCATCATATTTACTGAACAAGGTACCTTCTAAATCTATTCTGAAAACTCCATATGAGATATGGAAAAGATGGAAGCCAAGTCTTAAACACATTAATATTTGGGGATGTCCAGCTTTTGTCAAGAAAGTTGAACCTAAAAAGATGGAATCAAGAGCCGTAAAATGTAGGTTTGTGGGATATCCAAAAGAGAATTTAGAATATTACTTTTACACCGAACAAAGGGTGTTTATTTCCAGACACGCGACCTTCTTGGAGAAACAGTTTATCCTTGAAGGGAACAGTAGGAGCAAGGTTGAACTTAATGAAGTTCAAGAAGCACAACCTACAACGGTTCAAGAGGAAGTACTTATTCAGAAAGTACAACCTTCTGTAGAATAACCTGTACGTAAGTCAAATAGGGTGTCTCGTCAACCTGAGAGGTATTATGGCCTTGTCATTGAGAATGACAATGACTTGTCACTTATTGATGGAGAAGACCCTATGACCTATGACCTATGATGATGGACTCCATGTATGCCAACCAAGTGTGGACTCTGGTTGAGGCACCTGAAGGTGTTAAGCCTATTGGGTGCAAGTGGGTATATAAGAGAAAGATTGGAGCAGATGGCCAGGTGGAGACCTATAAGGCTAGGCTAGTGGAAAAAGGATTTAAACAAAGACAAGGGATTGAATTTGATGAAACCTATTCTCCGGTAGCCTTGCTTAAATCCATTCGGATTTTGCTTGCGATTGCGGCTTACTATGACTATGAGATCTGGAAAATGGACGTGAAAACGGCCTTCCTCAATGGGAAACTTGAAGAGGATGTGTATATGACACAACCAGAAGGATTTGTTTCTAAAGGAAATGAACATCTAGTTTGTAAACTGAATCGATCCATATACGGACTGAGGCAAGCTTCTCGTACATGGAACACCCATTTTGATGAGACAATCAAAGATTTTGATTTCATCAAAAATATGGATGAACCATGCATCTACAAGAAGGTTAGTGGGAGTGCGGTAACATTCGTAATACTGTATGTGGACGACATACTTCTCATTGGGAATGATATACCGATGCTTCAATCAGTCAAAGTGTGGCTATCTAAGAACTTCACGATGAAGGACTTGGGAGAGGCATCTTACATTCTTGGAATGAAGATCTATAGAGATAGATCAAACAGAATGTTAGGCTTGATCCAAAGTACATACATCGAAAAAGTGCTAAAGAGATATAGCATGGAAAACTCCAAGAGAGGACTCATTCCCATGAGCCATGGAGTTTATTTTTCCAAGAAAATGTCTCCAAAGACCTCTGAGGAGAGAGAGCGTATGAGTAGGATTCCTTATGCTTCTGCAATAGGATATATCATGTACGCGATGTTATGTACTCGGCCTGATGTTGCTCACTCACTTAGTGTGACAAGCAAATTTCAGTCCGATCCAGGTGAAGAACACTGGAAAGCGATGCAAAATATCATGAAGTACTTGAGAAGGACTAAAGAAATTTTTCTTGTTTATGGTGGTTCTGAGTTGAAAATAGAGGGGTATAAAGACTCTAGTTTTCAGTCAGAAATAGATGATAGTAAATCCATGTCAGGGTATGTGTTTACCCTAAATGGTGGGGCAGTTAATTGGAAGAGTTCCAAACAGTCAATGACGGTTGACTCCACAGTGGAAGCAGAGTATATAGCTGCAAGTGAAGCTGCAAAAGAAGCTGTTTGGATAAAGAAATTTGTTTCTGAGTTGGGAGTTATTCCTAGCATAGAAGAGCCAATAGTGTTGTATTGTGACAACAATGTGGCAATAACACAAGCTAAGGAACCAAGATCTCATAAGAATTACAAGCATGTCCTGCGGCGCTTTCATCTAATTAGGGAGATTGTTGAAAGAGGAGATTTCAACGTCAAGAGAGTTGACACACATAACAACATAGCAGACCCTTTAACAAAGCAGAGAATTCGTATTATCCGGATAGTCGCGATATGCTGAGAAGTATCCTTCACGATGTAGAATAAATATGATTAATTTATTAATTAATCATATTTAATGAATTAGAGAATTGATATAAATAATGATAAAATAGTTTTATTATTATTTATTTCTACTACCGGCTTAATATTGAACCTACAGGGTCACCTCATAAAAGAGAATAATTTAATGGTGGAGGAATTAATTAATAATGGCTAGTAATTATTTATTTGTGAATAAATAATTAATTAGAAAATTTAATAATTGATTAAATGAGATTTAATTAATTATAAATCAATTAAGAAAAGTTCTTAATATTATTAATTAAGAATTTAACTTTTAGAAATTAAATCAAGTGAGAGAATTATTTTCTAAAGTGTTTAGAAAAAGGATTAATGATTAAAAGGTGTTTTAATTATTAGTTAATTGGTTAATGAGAATAATCAATTAAAGGGTTATTAATAATAATATTTTATGGGAAAATTTTCAGCTGAAATTATTGCCTATAAATATACAATTATAAACCCTATTTGCCTCAACCAAAGAAAAACCCTAATTTTGACAAAGAAAAGAAAGAAGGAGGCAACCCTAAAATTCTCTCTCGGCCTCTTCCTCCCTCGATTGCTTCGTTCTCTTGGTGGATACCGGTAGAGTGCTTCACACTTGACGAGCAGCTGCTAGGAGTCTCTATACTTCATCATTGGATCACTTTTAAAGGTTAGTAATCGATCCATAACTATATTCATGAATTGTTTGCATTTTATATGGGTTTTATGCGGTTTAATTGTTAATCATGCTTCCGTGTATGCATAAATCCCATCACCAGCTTCCACATATTTCCTTATGAAATGGAATCTGATACTAATGTGCTTAGTCATTGAATGCTGCACTGGATTTCCTGTCATTGCAATAGCACTTTGATTATCAGAATATATAGGAATAGAAGAATAGTCTAACCCATAATCTGGCAGCTGATTCTTCATCCATAAAATTTGAGCACCACAAGTTCCTGCATCAATGTATTCAGCTTCTGCAGTTGAAGTGGAAATTGACTTTTGTTTCTTGCTGTACCAAGAAACCAATCTGCCTCCAAGAAATTGGCAGCTTCCAGAAGTACTTTTCCTATCTATTTTGCATCCTGCAAAATCAGCATCTGAATATCCAATTAGCTTAAAGTATGAATCTCTAGGATACCATAATCTCAGATTCATGGTGCCTTTGAGATACTTGAAGATTCTCTTCACATCTAATAGATGAGGTTCTCTAGGGTCAGCTTGGAACCTTGCACAGAGACAGGTAGTATACATGATATCAGGTCTACTAGCAGACAGATATAGGAGTGAGCCAATCTTACCTCTGTAGTTCGTTATATTTACTGAAGAACCAGTATTTAAATCTAACTTGGTTGCAGTTGCCATAGGAGTTGATGCAGTTAAGCAGTCTTGCATTCTAAATCTTTTGAGTAAGTTCCTGGTGTATTTGAATTGATTTGTGAAGATTCCTTCATCAATCTGTTTGACTTGTAACCCCAGAAAATAACTCAATTCTCCCATCATACTCATTTGATACTTGGACTGCCTTAGCTTTGCAAATCTCTCACAGAGTTTATCATTAGTAGATCCAAAAATGATATCATCAACATATATATGTACTAACAACAAGTCCTTACCATGGTATTTATAAAAGAGAGTTTTATCAATTGTACCTCTTGTGAAACCACTCTCTAGCAGAAATAGAGCAAGTGTTTCATACCAGGCCCTTGGAGCAGTGCTTTATCCAGTAAGTAGACATAATTTGGATACTTTGGATCAATGAAACCTGGAGGTTGTTCAACATAAACTTCATCTCCGAGTTCTCCATTTAAGAATGCACTCTTCACATCCATTTGGAACACCTTAAACTTCTTGTGAACAACATAGGAAAGAAAGATCTGTATTGCCTCTAACCTTGCAACTGGAACAAACGTCTCATCATAATCAATGCATTCTTGTTGTGAGTAACCCTTTGCAACCAGTCTTGCTTTGTTCCTTGTAACAATGCCCTCACTGTCAGTTTTATTTCTGAACACCCACTTTGTGCCAACTACAAATCTGTTTTTTGGTCTTGGCATAAGAGTACAGACTTTGTTCCTTTCAAATTCATTGAGCTCTTCTTGCATTGATGTTACCCAGACAGCATCTTGTAGAGCTTCTTCAACCTTCTTAGGTTCAGTTTGAGATAGAAAATAATGGTAGAGACATTCATTATGAGTGGTTTTTCTTGTTCTTACACCACTGTCAGGGTTTCCAATGATTAATTCAGGAGTGTGTGACTTAGACCATTTTCTTGCTGATGGAAGTTGACTCGTAGAAGAAGAACCTCCCCCTTGATCCATGAATTCTCTATTATTTCTTTGAGTAGTACCACTGTTGTTTCCTGATGCTCCCCCTGATTCAGTGTTCCCATATTTATCAGTATTTGACTCATCAAAATTTGAGGAAGATGAGTCTAATGATCTTTCTACTAATGTTTCTTGAGTTGAATCACTTGCAGTAGTCTCTAGATTTGTGTCATGTTGCTCCCCATCAACATATGCTTCAGTGTCAGAAGAATTTCCACTATCCTGTGGAACCTCGGAGCTTTGAGTGATATCAAGACTTACTGTATCAGAGTCAGGATTTAAAAGTTCAGCATAAGGTACTTCATTTTCAAATCTTAACTTGTCATGGTCATCTGCATCTTCTAGACCTGTTATCTTTTTGTCATCAAAAGATACATGTATAGACTCCATGATTGTTCTTCTTCTCAGATTGTAAACTCTGAAGGATTTTGTAGTCAACGGATAGCCTATAAATATTCCTTCATCAGCTTTCAGATCAAACTTGGCCAGCTGCTCCGGATGAGTTTTGAGAACAAAACACTTGCATACAAATATATGAAAGAATTTCAAATTTGGCTTCTTTCATTTCACCATCTCAAATGGTGTCTTCCCATGCTTGTTGATCAATGTTGCATTTTTTGTAAAGAAAGCAGTTTGCACAGCCTCAACCCAAAAGTAGGTAGGCAATCTTGATTCTTCTAGCATGGTTCTTGCAGCTTCTATCAGAGTTCTATTCTTTCTTTCAAAAAACCTATTTTGTTGTGGAGTTCCAGGAGCAGAAAACTCTTGTTTTATCCCCTTGAGTTTGCAGAACTCTTCAATAGAACTATTCTTGAATTCAATTCCATTATCACTTCTGATGATCTTCACTTTGTATGTCGATACTTTCTCCAGCTCCCTCACATGATCAAGAAGAATGGATGGAGATTCATCCTTGGAGTGCAGAAAATACACCCATGTGTATCTTGTATATTCATCAACGATCACAAGTGCATACCTCTTCTTGGAAATAGACATAACATTCACTGGACCAAAGAGAACAACATGAAGTAGATGATATGGTTCAAGAATTGAGGATTCAGTTTTACTCTTGAAAGATGTCTTCCTTTGTTTGGCTTTCTGGCATGAGTCACATAAGCCATCAGGAGTAAACACTGCATTGGGAAATCCTCTTACAAGATCTTTTCCCACAAGTTCATTGATATTGTTGAAGTTGAGGTAAGAAAGTCTTTTATTCCAGTTCCAGTTGTCTTCCACAGATGCTATACTCAATAGACAAACTTTTGAATTATCAAAATTTATGGAGACCCTGGCTTCATACAAACTACCATGTCTCACACCAGTCAATTTGATCTTGCCATCAGACTTACTGATAATTTCACAATGCTCCTTGTAAAACTTGACATGGTAACCTCTATCACAGATTTGACTCACACTAATCAGATTATGCTTGAGTCCTGTAACTAGAGCTACATTTTCAATGATGATATTTCCAACTTTGATTTTGCCATATCCCAATATTTTTTCTAAGTTTCCATCTCTATAGGAAACGCTTGGGCCAGCCTTCCCCTCAAATTCTGATAACAGGGATTTATAACCAGTCATATGTCCTGAGCATCCACTTTCCAAGACTAGAGCATTCCTCATGTCACCCTGCAATCAGCAATTTAAATCAGTTAGTGAATTTAAGGACCCAGACTTGCTTGGATCCTTTGGCCTTTTTAAGTTTTTTAACTTATGCAGCAGAAGACTTCATATCAGAGTTTATGTTAACATTCTTACTATCAGTATTTATACATGCAGAAACAGATTTTGCTTTAACTAAAGAGGGTTTCAGTTTATAAAAATCATAATACAATCTGTGATACTCTTTACATGTATAAATAGAGTGCCAAACACTGCCACAATGAAAATAAGGGTTCTTGGTTTATATCTAATTGTCCTATTCTTAAACTCTGATTTAGAAGGAACAGTCTTTGTTAGGAATATGTTGTGAACTTGATGATAAGTCAAACAAAACATCTTAGTATATTTAACTTAGTGAAATTTGTAGCTCTCGACGGATGATCTAACATAATCCTGATAAATGAATTTATAGTCCCGACGGATGATAATTTGACATCCATCGAGAATATAGCTTATGTAACAAATAAGTATTGTAGCACATTTTTACAAATAACATGTTTTAGTCTGGTAGATTGTGTAGGGTTCTCTAAGTCATATTGACTACTAGATTGATATGTAGAATAGGTTGACTAATTTTAAATGTGAGATGTCTTGTAATTCTGTATAAGTGAAATAGAGTCAAGTGGCAGATAGACTCCCGACGGTTGATCTACAAGACTCCCGACAAATGATCAACAAAGTTCCCGACAGATGACCAACATAGTCCCGACGGATGATCAAATTCAAAATAGCTGTTGACAGTGACAACACAGTCACATGTGTTGGGTGTTTGTAAAAGGAATGCGGTAGTCTGTTAAGCAGGATTTTGAGAACAAAGAAGCATATTACCATTTCCATGCAAATGTGAAGATATTTAAAGATGCTGGAATAGAGTAGTGAAGCAGCATGGAGTTAGGCTAGATATATTTTGTTTTATGATCTTGTCTTACTATCATGTAACTTGGTGATATATAAACCAAGAATAGCAAGTAGAACACTTAACTAAGCAAGTTTATTTTCAGAAAAATATATCAAGCTGTATTCTGCAAGAATTTCTCTGTAGTTTGTTTGTTCAACTTGTAAAGCAGTTGTGAGCTATTCAAAGCTTCACAGAGTTCTCATTCTGATATATATATATCCGGTGGATACATATAAATCCACCAGAAAGTTTTAAAGCATTGTGTTTTATTACTTAGTGTTTTGATTTCAATTATCTTTATATTCCGCACATTAGCAAATCAAACATTGTTATATGTATTAAGTTAGAACATTTTTAATATCAAGAAAAGAAGCCAGAATTACATTCAACCCCCATTCTGTAATTCTTGTTGTATTGTTAGGAAATAACAATTGGTATCAGAGCAAGCTCTTGAAATACAAAGAGTTTAAAGATCACAACAAATAACAAGATGAACAAAAAGGATGTTGGAGTTAAAATTCCATTTTTGGACAAAGACAACTATCACCACTGGAAGGCGAAGATGCGCCTACATCTTCTTTCCCAAGATGAGGCCTATATGGACTGCATAGAGAGAGGTCCTCATGTACCAATGAAAGCTTCAACTGGCAATGAACCATCTGTATTAAAACCTAAGCATGAATGGTCAGACCTTGATATTGAGCAAGTCTGGAAGGATAAGAAGGTCGTGAATGTATTGTTCAATGGTGTTGATGGTGATATGTTTGATAATATCATTAACTGTAAAACAGCCAAAGAGGTTTGGGACATAATACATATTATCTGTGATAGTACTGAGCAAGTAAGGGATAATAAGATGCAACTCTTGATTTAGCAATACGAGCATTTCCACTATGAAGAAAGTGAGTCACTCACTGATATATTTAGTAGATTTCAAAAGCTACTAAATGCTCTAAAGCTGCATGAAAGAGTCTATCAAACAAAAGACTCTAACCTCAAGTTCCTTAGATCTCTCCCAAAAGAGTGGAAGCCAATGACAATCTCATTGAGAAATTCACAGGACTACAAAGAGTTCACCTTGGAGAGACTGTATGGCATCCTGAAAACTTATGAGCTCGAAATAGAGCAAGATGAAAGGATGGATAAGGGAAGGAAGAAAGGAGGATCTATAACACTGATTGTTGAGTTGGAAAAGGAGAAAGAGATGAAGGTGGAAGCTGTTGAGTCTACATCAAAAGTCTGTGAAAGCAAGGGTAAAGGGCTTGTAGCTGAGAATGAAGATCAGTTGAGCCAAGATGACATGGATGATATTAATGAACATCTACCATTTTTATCTAGGAGATTTTCCAAGCTCAAATTCAAGAAGAATTTTGGAGCAGCCAAGCCAAACAGAAACATGGTTGATAAGTCAAAATTCAAATGTTTCAAATGTGGCTTGGTGGGTCATTTTGCCAATAAATGTAGAAAGTCTGATTCCAGCAAAAAGAAGTTTGAGCTTGTTGATTATAAACAGAAATACTTTGAATTACTTAAATAAAAGGAAAGGGCTTTCATCACGCAGGATAATGACTGGGTTACAGATGGATTAGATGAAGATGAAGAAACAGTTATGTCAATCTAGCCCTAATGGCCAAATCTGATGAAACAGGAACAAGTTCTTCAAGCAATCAGGGAAATAGAAAGAATCTCTGGTATCTGGATAGTGATTGCTCAAGGCACATGACTGGAGATTCTACCCTGCTCACCGAGTTTAAGGAAAGAGCTGGCCCAAGTATTACTTTTGGAGATGACAACAAGGGTTATACTGTGGGATATGGCTTGATTTTAAAGGACAATGTCATCATTGAAGAGGTTGCCCTAGTGGATGATCTCAAGCATAATTTGTTGAGTATCAGCCAGCATTGTGATAAGCGAAACTCAGTTACCTTCAATTTAGAAGCCTATGTTGTGATAAACAAAAAGAGAAACAAAGTGGTTCTCACTGGAGTGAGAAAAGGAAATGTGTACCTAGCTGACTTCAACACATCAAATGCAGAATCAGTCACTTGTCTTCTCAGTAAAGCAAGTCAAGATGAAAGTTGGCTATGACACAAGAAACTGTCCCATCTAAACTTCAAGACCATGAATGAACTTGTCAAGAAAGAATTGGTTAGAGGTATTCCTCAAGTGGAGTTTACAAAGGATGGATTGTGTGATGCATGCCGGAAAGGAAAGCAAATCAAAGCATCATTCAGAAAGAAGCTTGATTCAATAATTGAAGAACCTTTGTAACTACTGCACATGGATTTGTTTGGACCAGTCAATGTGTTGTCCATCTCAAGGAAAAGATATTGTTTAGTAATTGTAGATGATTTCTAAAAGTTCTCTTGGACATATTTTCTAAAGTCCAAAGATGAAGCTAGTGAAATCATCATCAATCACATAAGGCAAGTCAACAATCATCCTGACTTGAAAGTAAGAAGAATCAGGAGTGATAATGGAACTGAGTTTCAGAGCTCTGTGATGAGATTATTTTATGAAGAGAATGGAATTATGCATGAGTTTTCTGTAGCTAGAACTCCTCAACAAAATGGAGTGGTGGAAAGGAAAAACAGATCTCTAATTGAAGCTGCAAGGATAATGCTTGAAGAATCAAAGTTACCAACATATTTTTGGGCTAAAGCTGTGAATACTGCATGCTTCACTCAGAAGATTTCTTTGGTTAATCAAGCCAAATGCATGACTCCTTATCAGTTGTTCAAGAATAGGAAGTCAACTCTAAATTTTCTTTATGTCTTTGGCTGCAAATGTTATATCTTAAGGAATCAAACTGATCAACATGGGAAGTTTGATGCCAAAGCAGATGAAGGAATTTTTGTTGGATATATTGTTGGAAAGGCATATAGAGTCTACAATCTAAGAACCAACATTATTATGGAATCAATACATGTTGTGTTTGATGATAAAAAGATTGAAGGACTGCAAGATGGAGATTTCCATGAAAGCCTCAAGTTTGATAATGTTGAGATGGTTAGTGATGACAGTGATGATAATAATGATCAAGAAATAGTGGCTAAGGATAATGCAGAAAAATCTACAACTAATAAAGCACATAATTCAACATCTATCGAGTTACAATCTGCCTCATCCGTCGGTAGAAAATCAGCTTCATCCGTCAAGATACAAAGTGCATCATCCGTCGGAACAATGAGAGAAGCTGAGAGTCAAAAAACATCACCTACAGATAGTACCCCTTTCTCAAATCAAAGATTCACAAACTCGGGGGAGTTTCTCATAATCAAAACTCAGTGACACATCAAGACAACAATGAGGCCACTTCATCTAGAGCTAATCTACCATAACAGAGAAAATGGACTAAAGATCACCCTTTTGAGCTCATTATTAGTAATGCAACTTCTAGAGTTCAAAAAAAGAAAGTAATTCAAGAAGAGTGTCTGTATAGCAGTTCATTTCTAAGGAAGAACCAAAGAAGGTAGAAGAAGCTCTATTGGATCCTGATTGGATTTTAGCTATGCAGGAGGAGCTAAATCAATTTGAAAGGAGCAAGGTATGGAAACTGGTACCCAAGCCTAAAGGAAAGAATCCAATTGACACTAAGTGGGTATTCAGAAATAAGATGGATGAAAATGGCATAGTTGTTAGGAACAAAGCTATATTGGTTACTAAGGGCTATTGCCAACAAGAAGGGATAGATTTTGATGAAACATTTGCTCCTGTTACAAGACTTGAAGCCATTAGAATTTTCTTAGCCTATGCAGCCCATGCCAATTTCAAAGTCTATCAAATGGATGTTAGAAGTACCTTTCTGAATGGAGATTTGGAGGAGGAAGTTTATGTCAGTCAGCCTCCTGGTTTTGAAGATCCAAATTTTCAAGAATATGTCTACTATCTTTTGAAAGCACTTTATGGATTGAAGCAAGCACATAGAGCCTGGTATGACACCTTATCAAAGTTTCTTTTGGAAAACCACTTCACAGGAGGTATTGTTGATAAAACTTTATTCTTTAGAAATGTTAATGGCTCTAGTATACTTGTTAAAATTTATGTAGATGATATTATATTTGGCTCTATAGATGAAAAACTTTGCAAAAAGTTTGTCAAATTAATGCAAAGTAAGTATGAAATACGCATGACGGGAGAACTAACTTACTTTCTTGGTTTACAAACTAAGCAAGTTAGTGATGGAATATTCATTAGTCAAACCAAATACATTTTTGATCTTTTAAAGAAGTTTAATTTAATGGATTGCACATCTGCAAAAACTCCCATGGCCACTGCAACTAAACTTGAATTAAACACTACTGAAAAGTCTGTGGATATTTCAAGCTATAGGGGCATGGTTGGTTCACTTCTGTACTTAACAGCTAGTAGGCCAGATATAATATTTGCTACCTGTCTTTGTGCTAGATTTCAGGCTGATCCTAGAGAATCTCATTTAGTAGCTATTAAGAGAATTTTCAGATATCTCAAGGGAACACCAAAACTTGGCATTTGGTACCCTAGAGATTCTGGTTTTGATCTAACTGGTTATTCAGATGCAAATTATGCAGGTTGTAAAATTGATAGAAAAAGTACAACAGGAACCTGTCAATTTTTAGAAAACAAGCTTGTGTCCTGGTTCAGTAAAAAGTAAAATTCAGTTTCTACTTCTACAGCCGAAGCTGAATATATTGTTGCTAGTAGTTGTTGTGCACAGATTTTATGGATGAAAAAACAATTGTTAGACTATGGTCTACAAGTGGATAGAATTTCTATTTTCTGTGATAACACAAGTGCAATTGCCGTCACTGAAAATCCAGTACAGCATTCAAGAACATAGCACATAGACATCAAGTACCACTTCATTAGGGAACATGTGATAAATGGTACTGTGGAACTTCATTTTGTTCCAAGTGAAAAGCAGCTTGCAGATATCTTCACCAAGCCACTTGATGAATCCACCTTTTCCAGGTTGTTAACTGAGTTAGGTATGCTTAATTACTTTTAATTCATTACAGATATTTTTGTAAGTTGTAATGCAGCCAGAAACTTAATTAATTTTTCTGTTTTAGATGAAATTTTGGCTAAGTCGAAATTTACATCCCGACGGATGCCCTTTATCCATCGAGTTTGATCATCCGTCGGAATAGAATAGCTTAATTAAAAATCAATTACTTTTTTGGATTATTTTATACTCGACGAATAACTGTTTTATTCTCATCCATCAAATTGCTTTCATCTTGGCCGTTGGAACTCTGAACATTATCCATCGGATATACTTATAGTCTGCAAGTATATCACGACGGATAATTGACAGAATTTTGACAGTTTATTTATTTTAAACGGCTATTTTGGGCTATTTTGATTTGTTACTTTATTTCACTTTATTACTTTTGACAGTTTATTTCTGAGATAGTATAAAAGCAAAATTCATTTTCATTCTTCTCTTTTATCTTTCTCAAATCAATTGCTCTAACTCTCTTCTTCTCCAAAGCAAATACTCTTTTTCTCTCTGCAAATTCCCTTACTCTAACAATGGCACCAGTAGTCAAAATCATGTCTCAGCCTGGATTTATCAATGAGAAGAACAACTTTGTAGTTGTTGTGAACAAGGAAATTCCGGCGTCTGAAGATTTTCACAAAATGATGGATTTTGTGAAAAGTTGCAAACTCAGTTATGCGATGCTGGAATCATCCACTATCTACTGTGAAGTTGTGAAGGAGATATGGACAACTTTTGTGTACCAGTCTACAAACAAAACCATAACTTTCACACTCAAAGGTAAGCAATGTTGCATTAACAGTGACACAATTCAAGCATGCTTTAAGATTCCTGAAAACACTACTACTGTTCCACGCACAGAAGCTAATGGGGTTATTTGTGTGATGTAGTTACCAAGGTTGTAACACCCCCAGATCCGGGGTCGGGGATCCGGGTCGTCACGGTCTTTCTTTCCACAATATCACTTCACTTAATTAATAATAATAACCTTATGCTGTGACCCCACACTAACACACACCACAACCCGTTATAGTCTCAGAGATGAAATTTAAATAAGTACAAGTCTTTGAATCCACAATTTAAAAGTTATTACAACCCAAAATGATTACTTGATAAATTTACAGTTAATTGCCATTATATGCCACAAGTTATAATTATACATTATTTGATTCTTGAAATAGAATGCCTGATCTACCAATGGATCTACCTCTGCAGCTATAGCAGCCACAACATCATCGGGAAGGCGCGGGACGCTTCCCACGCGCTTGTGCTGGGTCTGCTGGAGTCTGGCCATCTTTCCTAACTGTTGTTGTGTGATGAAGAAATAAAGCAAGAGTGAGCCTTACAGCTCGCAAGATAATATATAGTGATAACAATAATATAAGTATCTAAATGGATACTTACTAGAATCTTTTATCATGAGTAAGATAATTACTTACTAGATATAAGTAAAAACAAGGAATGAAGTTACCAATACTTCACTACACTTATATCATTTATAAAGCTACTTGAACTACCACCGTTCAAAGTATTATAAGTTTTAAAAAAAAAACATCCCATAGATGAGACCACAAGCTAAGACTTGAATAGATTCAATCTTTGAAATATTATTGAATGAAATAAAGTTACGAGATACTTTACTTAGTCCCGATATATATATATATCCACATATATATCTCTTAAACATTTCCTGGAACCTCTGTTATGTAAAGTATGAACAGAGTTTGAAACATCCAATGAATTTTGGAAAGGAAAAGAATTTTGGCATAAACCAGATATCTTGCTGATCAGGCAAAGATACCAATAAGTAACCTTTTCTACTAGTAGATGGATGAATCCCCCACCGGTCATCACCCTGGCCACATAAGGACCTTGTGTTGGACCGCCACCCGGCCTCTTACGCGTTGATGGACTGCCACCCAGCCACTTACACTTTCATAGACCGTACCCCGGCCTGTCGCTTATGCCGACTCAATTAGATGGGCTTACTTCCCGAACATTGGGCAAGTAATCAATTCATTTACCAAAACTGCAACCTCGTTGCGAATATAAAATACACCACAGAGCCAGATTCCCCAGGTTTTGAGCGAGTATTTAAATCCCCTTAAAAAGGAAGATCTTAAATATAAAAATGAGTTTTGGGATCCGCTCTGACTTTAAAAATCATTTTGAAGACTTGAAAACACTTTATAGAGTGTTTGGAGTAAAGCTGATTTAATGAAGTAAATCAGTCCCCAGAATATTTAGAAAATGACTGAATATTATTATTTAAATAATATTCCCATAAAGAATAATCTTTATAAAAATAATTGAAGTAGAAGTATTAAAACTTATACTTGAAACGAGTATTAAATAACCAAAGATATACTTATATGAAAGTATTATCTTTATTTGAATAATCGAAAATAAGTTTGATTATTGACACCTTATTCTTTAATAAAATAAAGAATATACCTCAGCAAATAATCGGAGTCATAGATCCTCAAATGAATATTCAAATAATATTCATTAAATAATATAAACTGAGTCATAAGCCTTCGAATGAATATTCAAATAATATTCAATAAATAATATAAAAGAGTCATAAGCCCTCGAATGAATATTCAAATAATATTCAGATAAATAAATAAAAGGGTCATAAGCCCTCGAATGAATATTCAAATAATATTCAATAAATAATATAAAAGAGTCATAAGCCCTCGAATGAATATTCAAATAATATTCAGATAAATAAATAAAAGGGTCATAAGCCCTCGAATGAATATTCAAATAATATTCAGATAAATAAATAAAAGGAGTCATACGCCTTCGAATAATATTCGAAATAATATTCAATAATAAAATAAAGTTAAAGTTATCGAATAAACCTTATTCGATTAATAGTTTGGAAAACTATAACCATATATATATATAAATATATATATATAACCATATCCATATGTACAAAATCTACTCGGGATCCTCGACTCCCGGTTTTAGAAAATATTTTCACCTTTGGGTTCCTATACTAAGGGTATATGCAAGTTACCGCTATTCTCTAGCATAGGTATTATCAACTGAACCAACAGATATATATTTCAAGAATATGAAACAGGCATGCATATATACCATATCACATGCTACAATATATCGCAAGAATTTGCTAAATAACCAATATGCATTTATCGCAAGATCATGCATATACAAATGTATACATCACAACAACAGTATAACGGATAGAATACTTACCTGAGCAACTTGGGGTGATAAAAGGCGCGGGACGAGTCTGGTAACCTATAAACAACAAGTAAGTTGGAATTAAACCAAAATCACTTGTAAATCTATACTTTAACTAACTTAGACTCTAACGCTTGTTTTGCGCTCACTGATTTGCTTAAGTCACTCGGGTACCCTCGGCTCCACCATTTTTAATAATTTAATCTTTACGAGTTTTAAAGCAATTCCTTCGCGAGTGTCTTACCAACTGCCTAACACACTTACCATAAATGTTTCATACATTAATTAACCCTTTTTGGTCTTTAACCTATGGTTCAAAGTAAGGCGAGGGGAAAAGTTTCGTTCGCGAAACGCCGTTACTTGAAACGGTCGTTTCTCCTAAACCGTGCATCGGAATCGAACGAACTACATATCAAAATGAAGCTCGTAACATGAGCTATCTAAACATGGCAGTGGTCATAATCTAGCAGGGGGTTCTCGGGTCCTAATGCTATGCACAAAAACAGTCCAAAGAAAATCGGACGTTACGACGGCTATGTTTACGCGATTTCCAATATTTTAAACCATTCAAAACCATCCCAAATCAACCTCAATCCAACATACAACCAACATCCATCCTCATCACATCATAACAACCCTAACCAATTCAATTTAATCATTCATACTTATGCCTAAGCTTAACTTTAATCATACTTAAGTTCTTTTAATCAAAACCACAACATTTACCATTCCATTTCACTACCATTCCAAATCCTAAACTCTAAATCACAACAACAAGCTACAATATCATCCTACTAATCAAAATCATCTTATAATACATAGGAATCTAGGGTTTGGAGATGGTATACCTTCCTTGAAGTGGTGGGAGGAGCTAGGAAGCCTTAAGAAGCTTTGAGAAGTCTTAGGAAAGCTTGGATCTTCAAGAAAAACAAGAAAAACTTCAAGTTAAAAACTTGAAAACACTATTCATAGTCTTCTTCTTTGATTAAATGAAGAAGATGGAGAAGGAATTGATGGCTTAAACTCATGATATAGCCCTAACTAAGCATGAAGATGATTAGGGAATTAACTCACCAATTTAGGAAGCTTGGATCTTTGATTTTGAATTTCTCCTCCATTTGCAATAGTAAAAGCCGAGAGCAAGCTTGCTTGGATGAGAGAATGGTTTTTGTGTTTTGATGAAAATGATTTGCTTGGCTTGGTTGGCTTGTTTTTGTGTTTGATTTAGTAAATTACCTAGTTGCCCTTGATTTTGTGTGGTTAAAAAGTCACCACATCTCCTTCCTTTCTTGTCATGCCTATGTCATCCTCATGATGTAATCCTCCCCTCCTTGTCCTCTTTCTATTGGTTGGATGACATCATTCCCACTAATCCCTTTGATTAACTTCCTAATCGTTTGCCTAATGACCGTTGATCTGTTATACGGTTCGCTTAACTTTCGTTTTCGTTTATCGTTTGAGGGATCATACCCGGGATCTTATTACTTAGGTTCCCTTAACCTTTCTCAATATATTGTATTCCTTTTATGATCCTCTCTTATAATCATTTAATTTAAATCCTTTTTATCCTATTACCTTATACTCAATTCTTTCCGTATCTAGTGGATTTCCGGGAAAAATCAAAGTGTTCGGATTTTGATTCTGACGATCTTTACATACACTTATATCCCATATAAAGTACTAATAAAATCTCAGAATATCCATATCAGAACCCCTACATAGTGTGGCATGAAAAATTTTCTCATTCAGCAAAAACACTATTCATAAGGGTTTCAAAAATTTCCAAAAATTGGGGTTATTACAGTCTCCCCTCCTTAAAAGGATTCCGTCCCGGAATCAAATAGAAAACAAATGGGGATACTTTCTTAGCATTACACTTTCTAACTCTCGAGTAAATTTTCCCATATTGTGGTCCTGCCACCAAACTCTGCCTAGTTTGATAATCCTTCCCCTAAGCACTTGTTCCTTTTCACTCTATAACCCTTCCTAGTTGCTCCATATAGGTTACGTCTGGTTGCATGTCTATGCGCTCATACGCCTCTATTTATCTGGCATCTGAATTACACTTCCTTAACATTGATACGTGAAACACGTTACGACCTGCTACATGTTCGGGGTTAGGGCTAGCTCATATGCTAACTTCCCAAACGTCTTAATATATCCAAGGGTCCAACAAATTGTAGACTTAGCTTTCCTTTCTTTCCGAACCTCATCAATCCTTTCCAAGGGATACCTATAACATTACTAGGTCCCCTATTTCATACTCTTTATCCTTTCGTGTCAAATCAACATACTTATCATGTCCATCTTGGGCTACTACCAGCCGTCCTCTGATTAGATCTATCATATCCTTGGTCTTTTGGACTACTGCGGGTCCGAGCATCTTGCGCTCTACAACTTCATCCTAACATAAGGGAGATCGACATTGTCTTCCCTCAAGGATCTCATAAGGCGACATCTCGATAATGATATATGATCTATTGTCGTAAGAAAACTCAATCCGTGTTAAGTGATCATTCCAATTTCTTTCAAGTCTATTGCACAGACTCTCATTATAGCCTTTAGCATTAGAGCTTCTGCTTCTCAATACCCATTCTTTTCGAGTTCGTAATCGCTACCACCTTCCGTTCCTAATATTATACTGGTTATACTTTTGCTCGTTAGCGTTCTATAATCTTTTAATAACCACGTCAACCTTAGTATCACGAATGTGTTCCCATTCTGCATACTACCACCACTTTATTACTCCTTTTTCAGTTGTTTCTATTTTCCAAAATTTGATCAATCAAATAGAAGTAAAGGAATTTGTTGAGAGATCACTATAATCATGAACACTTGTTATATCGCTTAGTTAGTACAGAAGGTGGCCAGCCTTTAGTACTTGACAAGCAATTAAACAATAGCTGGTATCCTACTAGGCTTCTATCACACAGATAGATAGTCATTCGGCAATACCTCCCCTTTCTGGAAGGGTTGTTCTTCTCAGCTTACATGAAATGAAAAGAAGAGAAAAGAACGAATTGAAGAGAATTGTATATATGAAAAAAAATATACTGCCACAAAATATCTGGCTTGGAACCTACCTCTGAACTATAGAGGTTTGTCATAGGAGAACAAATCATATTCGTATATAAATCAACATCAAGTATTATAGCATCGCATTTCACGTGCCTAAATATTTCTATTCCGTCCATCATTCTATGGACCCACACTCTTCCTCGAGCTTATACATAATCACCTTTGAAACTCCCTCGACATCGAAAATCGAATCTGGGATCTCATTCTATACATCATCGTTACTAGAATTCTATGCTTGCACCGCAACCTTCCTCGTATAATAATACGACTCTCTATTGATAAGAAAGAATAATTATTCACTAGGTAGATACTCTACTTAATTAGTCTATCAATGATAACTTATACACTACCACAACCCGATTAGTGGTACTCAATCTCAACACCCATTCCAATACAACTCTCACGGTTGTAATCAGCTCATTACTCGCAGAATCATTGCTGCCTTACTATGGTCCACCACTGACCTACTGTAGTCATTCATTTTCCATGAAGTCTTAATAGCTAACCATACGGAGTCCATACATCTCGTATCTAATTCTCCTAAGGAGTTAACATAACCACCAATCACAATTCATGAAGAACACTCCAAACTCTGACGTACTTTCATGACATGAAGTAGATAAAATTGCAGAAGAGTTTCGCTCAAAGCAACGATAGCAGGTTAATACCATTCTTAATCATATGCCTTCAATAGAAGACTTAACTCAAAGGTTTGTTTAGTCCTTTTTGAAATATAGTCCTGGCTTATCTCAAGATAGTATCTTCTGAGATAGATAGCCCGCTCATGGCGATTACACGAATTAAACCTTTACTAACTACTATTACGGTTGGGTATTGCACAGTCATCAGAAGGAATGTCAATCTTCCAAACCATAATACAACCTTCACAGTTTGAACCATCATCACTGTATTCCTCTGGCACAAGCGCCTATAATTATCCTTTTACCTTTAAAGTGTCGGCCACCTCTTTGGCCTTTCCCGATAGTCATAGTTCCTTATAATCAATGTCTTTTAACCACCTTCAACTAAATTTCTATCTCATTTCCATCACAGCTTATGTGAAGATGTTTTCATTAAAATCTGATGAGAAAGAGAAAAGAAAAAAAAATCACCATTTTTCCATAAGTTATTGCCTCAGTCTTTAGAGGCTAATCACTGTCAAGACTGACTCTAAATCATACTTAGAACATTTTTTTTTTCTTAAGTCCTAATTACCCTGAACAATTTCGACCATTACTGGTTCGATCCATAATTTCTCGTGGTTTAACACGTGCCCCACTTGGCATCATTATAATTACGTCATTTTTCTTTTATCAACATTTTTATTCTTGAGAATTTTGAATATTACCTTTCTCCTTGTAAAACCTCTAAGGTTATCCTTCAATCGTTCCTCCTGTATTCCCTAGATACAGGGCATATCAAAATACCATTCACTATTACTAGAACCATTGTCTATATACTTCTGGAAAAAAAAAATTCTCCACTGATTCTTAAAGGTTGTTGTTACCTTAACCCTTTCCAATTCATCCTGTCAAAACTCATACTGTCCCTATTAAGGGTGAAATGCCAACCTTTATGCATTCCCCTAGGATTCATTTTAAGTTACCGATGTTCTATCCTTAATTCCACCTTTAAAAGGTACCTGCATCCTTCCATGGATAAATCAAGTCATATATCCCTGATAAGGGTGTCTTATTCAATCATTCCCACCTCGATAGTATATGCCTAATTTCACAATAACATTTGTATACAACATGAGGTCAATCAATATGGCCTCCCAAAAGATAACAACGGTTATCCGCTTTTCTTGCCTAATTTGGTAACGATAACAAGGATGTTCTGGAAGATATTGGTCGTGTTCAACGTGAACTTCTTCTTAATAATTCCGTGTTTACTTTTGTTATTTATCTCAACAGTCACCTCAATGTTGGGATATCTTTCATACCTGGCGTCTCCCTTTCTGGGTATCAAGCCACCGGTCTTACACTTCACATTCTTGAAGGTCACTTCCTTCATCCAATTTTCCTACCTTCTTACTTTCTTGTCTCCTTAGTCTATCCGCGTCTTATTATTTATCCTTCGAACTATCTCAAGGTTTCCTTGAATCCTCCCAACTTACTAGGGATAAAATATATGTATCTCTTATGCCTTCACCCAGCAATTTTAACTCATGGTGAATCACCCTCATCCTGACGATTACATACTTTTCTATTTCTATTGCTACGAGTCGTTAGGGTTTCCTCATACCCAACTCCCTTATCATACCTCAAACTCTATTTCAGTTATATTCCTTTCCACTTCAATTTCTTTTTATTTTCCTTTCTCTTATCATTATTTCATGAACCAACACAACATAAGCATTGATTTCAAACATCCCGTCATTCTGGATTCGTGCCCTTAGAACGAATCTTGACAACTTTTACAACTTAAATTCACAATTCATCATACTCGTCTGCCTTTGTTCTGGCTCTAAAGCTTTTACACTATCTCCTTATCTTTGGGAATTACTTTCCCGAAAACAATTGACTGAACTTAAATCAGTTTATTCTAACCTCTGGCTCCGTGTCTTTCTTGGTCTTTCACCAGCGGGTGGCCTCTCTCTTAGGAGGGTAAGTGACAAAAACAGTCCTTTTGAGATTCGTCAATCATTTTAAATCTCAAATGATTCCTATATTTCCTTTAGCTAGTCTCTTGCCTCGGCTGGGTCAGCTTGTTCCTTGGAACTCTGAGAGCTTAGCGACTTAAAGGTCATGAAAGAATTTCCTACCGCATTGTTTCCTCAAGGTGGTGGTTGGGGATAATAGTCTAAGTTCTGTCTAGACAGGTCCATGAATTGTCGTATAGGAGTACCGTCTCGGGTCTCCTTTCCTTACTCGACTTTTTGTTTCCTTAGTATGAAATGTTTCATCCCACTCCCCATAATTGGGGTCATCTTTTAATTTAAAATCCTCATTTTCCACTCCATTATGTCATGGGTTCCTTCTATCTTGATGGCGACCTCCCTGACTATCACGTTCAGGGTTTGCTCTAAATCTTATTCCTCAAACTATGGCTCTCATCTAAGTTCTCATCCTTACGCTCTTGAACTTTCGGAACCCAAATTCTATAGGAATACCTCATTATTCCCTTATCATCTTTCTCTGGCACCATATGCTCTTTTCCAATAATTCGGTCTCTATTGCAATCTCAAACAGCTTTTCGGTACCGGCTCCGGTTACCTTCACTACTATTTCCAAAATCTCTTATAAACTCTCCCAAAGACATTATCATCTTGAGTCTCTCCTTTTTACTAAGGGCATCAGCCACCACATTGGCTTTCCCCGAATGATAAAGAATCTCCCAATCATTATTCTTGATTAGCTCTAACTGCCTCCTCTGGCATATGTTGAGCTCTTTCTACGTGAAAATGTACTAGAGCACTTATGGCTTAGGTAATTCTCGCACTTCTCTCCATACAAGTAGTGCCTCCAATCTTTAGGGTAAAACTATTGCCACGAGCCTAAGCTCATGGGCGGGGATATCGAATTTCATATTACCTTAATTGTCTTGACGCAGACGCGATTATCTTGCTGTGCTAAGAAGCACCCTAATTCCTTATACGAAGCGTCAATACAAATCACAAAATCTTATTTTCCATCCGGCGATGCCTTCATAGGGGCCATCACCAATCTTTGCTTCAGTTCTTGAAAGCTGTTCTCGCATTTCTCTGTCCATTCGAACTTCTCAGTCTTACGAGTAAGCCGTGTTAAAGGGGGCTACTATCTTTACAAACTTGAACGAACCTCTGGTAGTGACCGGCCAATCCTACCTCTGGTAGTTGCCCTAACCATGGTCATCAATTCCTCAGTGGTCCTTTATTCATTCTTGTCAGGATCTTCCATGGGATCCTCCTCAGCAACTATCCCTTCTAGGACAACATCCTCAACCGCTATATCCTCAATATGAACATCATCCGATCCCGCGTTAGGACGCTCTATCGGATCCATAATCTGATCTCTAATAAGTAATAAAATATCATCGCGATGTTGCTCCTCAACCTCAGGGTTCGGAGTCCCGCTACCATATACGATAACGAACTACGCTCCTATCACGATATTTATAAGGGTTCCCATAAGGGTTTTAACTGTCAGTACTACGTTAGGTAGCCCGACTATGAACTTGGCAAGAGTTCTTATTATCTTAGTGAACTTATTATCTTAACGTCCCATCATCTCTGAGGTTTATAACGCTTAGCTCTGATACCATTTCTGTAACACCCCCAGATCCGGGGTCAGGGATCCGGGTCGTCACGGTCTTTCTTTCCACAATATCACTTCACTTAATTAATAATAATAACCTTATGCTGTGACCCCACACTAACACACACCACAACCCGTTATAGTCTCAGAGATGAAATTTAAATAAGTACAAGTCTTTGAATCCACAATTTAAAAGTTATTACAACCCAAAATGATTACTTGATAAATTTACAGTTAATTGCCATTATCTGCCACAAGTTATAATTATACATAATTTGATTCTCGAAATAGAATGCCTGATCTACCAATGGATCTACCTCTGCAGCTATAGCAGCCACAACATCATCGGGAAGGCGCGGGACGCTTCCCACGCGCTTGTGCTGGGTCTGCTGGAGTCTGGCCATCTTTCCTAACTTTTGTTGGGTGATGAAGAAATAAAGCAAGAGTGAGCCTTACAGCTCGCAAGATAATATATAGTGATAACAATAATATAAGTATCTAAATGGATACTTACTAGAATCTTTTATCATGAGTAAGATAATTACTTACTAGATATAAGTAAAAACAAGGAATGAAGTTACCAATACTTCACTACACTTATATCATTTATAAAGCTACTTGAACTACCACCGTTCAAAGTATTATAAGTTTTAAAAAAAAACATCCCATAGATGAGACCACAAGCTAAGACTTGAATAGATTCAATCTTTGAAATATTATTGAATGAAATAAAGTTACGAGATACTTTACTTAGTCCCGATATATATATATATATCCACATATATATCTCTTAAACATTTCCTGGAACCTCTGTTATGTAAAGTATGAACAGAGTTTGAAACATCCAATGAATTTTGGAAAGGAAAAGAATTTTGGCATAAACCAGATATCTTGCTGATCAGGCAAAGATACCAATAAGTAACCTTTTCTACTAGTAGATGGATGAATCCACCACCGGTCATCACCCTGGCCACATAAGGACCTTGTGCTGGACCGCCACCCGGCCTCTTACGCGTTGATGGACTGCCACCCAGCCACTTACACTTTCATAGACCGTACCCCGGCCTGTCGCTTATGCCGACTCAATTAGATGGGCTTACTTCCCGAACATTGGGCAAGTAATCAATTCATTTACCAAAACTGCAACCTCGTTGCGAATATAAAATACACCACAGAGCCGGATTCCCCAGGTTTTGAGCGAGTATTTAAATCCCCTTAAAAAGGAAGATCTTAAATATAAAAATGAGTTTTGGGATCCGCTCTGACTTTAAAAATCATTTTGAAGACTCGAAAACACTTTATAGAGTGTTTGGAGTAAAGCTGATTTAATGAAGTAAATCAGTCCCCAGAATATTTAGAAAATGACTGAATATTATTATTTAAATAATATTCCCATAAAGAATAATCTTTATAAAAATAATTGAAGTAGAAGTATTAAAACTTATACTTGAAACGAGTATTAAATAACCAAAGATATACTTATATGAAAGTATTATCTTTATTTGAATAATCGAAAATAAGTTTGATTATTGACACCTTATTCTTTAATAAAATAAAGAATATACCTCAGCAAATAATCGGAGTCATAGATCCTCAAATGAATATTCAAATAATATTCATTAAATAATATAAACTGAGTCATAAGCCTTCGAATGAATATTCAAATAATATTCAATAAATAATATAAAAGAGTCATAAGCCCTCGAATGAATATTCAAATAATATTCAGATAAATAAATAAAAGGGTCATAAGCCCTCGAATGAATATTCAAATAATATTCAATAAATAATATAAAAGAGTCATAAGCCCTCGAATGAATATTCAAATAATATTCAGATAAATAAATAAAAGGGTCATAAGCCCTCGAATGAATATTCAAATAATATTCAGATAAATAAATAAAAGGAGTCATACGCCTTCGAATAATATTCGAAATAATATTCAATAATAAAATAAAGTTAAAGTTATCGAATAAACCTTATTCGATTAATAGTTTGGAAAACTATAACCATATATATATATATAAATATATATATATATAACCATATCCATATGTACAAAATCTACTCGGGATCCTCGACTCCCGGTTTTAGAAAATATTTTCACCTTTGGGTTCCTATACTAAGGGTATATGCAAGTTACCGCTATTCTCTAGCATAGGTATTATCAACTGAACCAACAGATATATATTTCAAGAATATGAAACAGGCATGCATATATACCATATCACATGCTACAATATATCGCAAGAATTTGCTAAATAACCAATATGCATTTATCGCAAGATCATGCATATACAAATGTATACATCACAACAACAGTATAACGGATAGAATACTTGCCTGAGCGACTTGGGGTGATAAAAGGCTCGGGACGAGTCTGGTAACCTATAAACAACAAGTAAGTTGGAATTAAACCAAAATCACTTGTAAATCTATACTTTAACTAACTTAGACTCTAACGCTTGTTTTGCGCTCACTGATTTGCTTAAGTCACTCGGGTACCCTCGGCTCCACCATTTTTAATAATTTAACCTTTACGAGTTTTAAAGCGATTCCTTCGCGAGTGTCTTACCAACTGCCTAACACACTTACCATAAATGTTTCATACATTAATTAACCCTTTTTGGTCTTTAACCTATGTTTCAAAGTAAGGCGAGGGGAAAAGTTTCGTTCGCGAAACGCCGTTACTTGAAACGGTCGTTTCTCCTAAACCGTGCATCGGAATCGAACGAACTACATATCAAAACGAAGCTCGTAACATGAGCTATCTAAACATGGCAGTGGTCATAATCTAGCAGGGGGTTCTCGGGTCCTAATGCTATGCACAAAAACAGTCCAAAGAAAATCGGACGTTACGACGGCTATGTTTACGCGATTTCCAATATTTTAAACCATTCAAAACCATCCCAAATCAACCTCAATCCAACATACAACCAACATCCATCCTCATCACATCATAACAACCCCAACCAATTCAATTTAATCATTCATACTTATGCCTAAGCTTAACTTTAATCATACTTAAGTTCTTTTAATCAAAACCACAACATTTACCATTCCATTTCACTACCATTCCAAATCCTAAACTCTAAATCACAACAACAAGCTACAATATCATCCTACTAATCAAAATCATCTTATAATACATAGGAATCTAGGGTTTGGAGATGGTATACCTTCCTTGAAGTGGTGGGAGGAGCTAGGAAGCCTTAAGAAGCTTTGAGAAGTCTTAGGAAAGCTTGGATCTTCAAGAAAAACAAGAAAAACTTCAAGTTAAAAACTTGAAAACACTATTCATAGTCTTCTTCTTTGATTAAATGAAGAAGATGGAGAAGGAATTGATGGCTTAAACTCATGATATAGCCCTAACTAAGCATGAAGATGATTAGGGAATTAACTCACCAATTTAGGAAGCTTGGATCTTTGATTTTGAATTTCTCCTCCATTTGCAATAGTAAAAGCCGAGAGCAAGCTTGCTTGGATGAGAGAATGGTTTTTGTGTTTTGATGAAAATGATTTGCTTGGCTTGGTTGGCTTGTTTTTGTGTTTGATTTAGTAAATTACCTAGTTGCCCTTGATTTTGTGTGGTTAAAAAGTCACCACATCTCCTTCCTTTCTTGTCATGCCTATGTCATCCTCATGATGTAATCCTCCCCTCCTTGTCCTCTTTCTATTGGTTGGATGACATCATTCCCACTAATCCCTTTGATTAACTTCCTAATCGTTTGCCTAATGACCGTTGATCTATTATACGGTTCGCTTAACTTTCGTTTTCGTTTATCGTTTGAGGGATCATACCCGGGATCTTATTACTTAGGTTCCCTTAACCTTTCTCAATATATTGTATTCCTTTTATGATCCTCTCTTATAATCATTTAATTTAAATCCTTTTTATCCTATTACCTTATACTCAATTCTTTCCGTATCTAGTGGATTTCCGGGAAAAATCAAAGTGTTCGGATTTGGATTCTGACGATCTTTACATACACTTATATCCCATATAAAGTACTAATAAAATCTCAGAATATCCATATCAGAACCCCTACATAGTGTGGCATGAAAAGTTTTCTCATTCAGCAAAAACACTATTCATAAGGGTTTCAAAAATTTCCAAAAATTGGGGTTATTACAAAGGTAATTTCTGGAAAAATAAGTAATTTTGATTCTATCAATACTGATATGCTTAACATGCTTTATATGCTAGTTACTGATAATTATCATAATTTCAGTGACATGGTTATGTTTGAATTAGGCTATAAGTTAGGGAAGTTAATAAGAGAGGTAAAATTGTCTATTATTCTAGATTTTTTATGATTCTTGTTAAACCCAACCAACAAACTGGATTGTTGGGTTCAAGAAAGGAGAATAATTGCAGATCTGAACAGAGTAAGTCACCACAAAGAGGTGCCCATCTTCTACTTTCCAATCATGCAGAGTCCTCGGGTAATTGAGCTAAGCACCACTATCACTACTCTTCCAACCTCACAAATTTCTTTGCCTTCAAGTGTATCTATGGCATCTATGTTAATGACCCAACAGATGCCAACACAAGCTTTCAAAACAAAAACTTCAAAATCCAAAACAAAGAAAGACCCCCTGGTTTCTCTCAAAAGATACCAATTGCAAAATCTACCAAACCTAAAGAGAGGAGTGTGAAGGGTGGTGAGATAGGTGAGGGACAGGGTGAAAATCAAAGAAACTCTAAGGATAAGGTTGGTGAGGTAAGTGTACGCAAGCCTAGCCACACCACAGTTTCCCAACAAACTGTGGTAGTTAATAAGGAAATTAGCACAACTCTAGTTTCATCCTCTCAAAAGGATACTACTATTGAAACAAGCTCCCAACCAGGAGCACAGGCCAAAAGGGTAAAGGACACTAGTTCACCTCAAACCTATGCCAGAAAGAAGAGATCTAAAACCCATGGGGATGCACAAGGAACACACACAGTGCAAACTGAAGCTAAAGACTCAGTCATTGCACCATCTCAAAGTCAATTTGATGTGGCTCCAATAAATGTGGAGTCACAGCCAAAATCTTTAGTAATAGAAGCACCACAAACACCAAACTCTCCCATAAATTCTCTGGATATGGATATGATCAACATATCAATTCCTGATCCCCAATCTTTAATTATGTTGGGGAAGTCAAAATCTAGTGCAGGTGAGCATCATCTTTTGAATGATTTGTTGGCTCACTTGCCAATTCTTTCAGGAACAGTTGAAACATCTGTGCCCAAATTTTCATCAATCTGCACAGAGTCCACAATAGTTTCCACTCCAAACTCATTCATTTCTTCTATTCTGATGGGTATTGTTCATCCGTCGGCTCGTGATTATATCCCGATGGATGTGCCTAACAGCAGTCATCCGTCGGTTATCCTAACTATTACCCCGATGGATGTTTCTCATCCGTCGGTACTCTCCACACACACTGAAATTTCAACAATCGTTACAAGTGTAGATGAGTTAGTAGTTGTACAATCACTCTTAGTACTGAGGGAAGGGAGTGAAATGAGTGAGAGGCTGGGTTGCTCCCAGGTAAAAGGTGAGGAAAGGAGTAAACTCATGCAGGCTATTTCTTCTAACCTGGAAAAAGAAAGTGAAAGGAGTCCCACCTTAGAAGGTGAAGGTGAGGGTGTGAGGGTGGTGAGCCAAGGGGAGCCCTTGATGCAAAAAAAGAGAGAGAAAATAAGGGAAATGCAGGTACAGGAGTTATAAGGATGGAAACCATTGCTAGTGAGTCAATGAATGTCAGTGATGTAGAAAGGGAGAAACTATTTCAGCAAGAATATCAAGCTGTTATAGATTCTATCTCCCCGGATGTTGAGACATTTACTCATCCTGTTCCAGCTTATCAAATTCTAGCTGGACAGGGCAATGATGTGACGCCCTCCAAACCCGGGTCAGAAGTTTGGGGCTCACAACACACACACCACAATATTTAAACCGGTATATAAATTATTATATGCATTGACCCTTCTTTACACAACTATGGATCGCAACAGGTTAAAGTATGAAAACAAGCTATAATCTTAACTTTTATTACATCGTACCAAATTCCAACTAATTCAACTTACAATGGCGAAGGATATCATACTTACAATATTACACAACTCATCTATAATATAAAGCTCCTGCTAACTTGATCCAACTTAACCGAAAATCCTAGCTCGTATATTGGACAGGGATTCCTTGTTACCAATAATTTCCTTTTCAACTGTTGAAAACATAAAAATTTTGCAAGAGTGAGCTTACTAGCTCAGCAAGTAATAATAGCAGCAATTGAGGTTAAACAATCACCAAATGAAATGATTCAGAAAAATCAAGTTTCTGACTAAGCAATGATTAGAATTGGATATTCACTTTTCATTTTAGAAACCAAGGTTAGGCTGCTGATCAGTCACACACTAACCCCGAGCAAGGCTCCCAGCTTTGCTCTATATATTGGATCCAAGGCACGCATTGGCCTATTATGACCACGAATCTGGTCTGACCACGAATCTGGTCCACATTTATAAAACCATCCAATTCTAAAACAATTCAATATGATAACCAATGTAAATCAATAAGCTGAATCATAAACAACATTTATCTTGAAGTATATGGTGATTCATAACACCGTGAAGGCATAACAGGGAATTCAAAAAGATTGGCTTTCAATCAAGGAAAGAATCAGAAAGTAGAAGACCAAGGGTTCAAGGGTTCCAAGAATTGGTCTTCTGTTAGACAAGGAATAAGGGTTGGTATGTTAAGAAATTCAATATCAGAATCAGTATATGGTAGATATGTATTTGTGGAGTAGTATCGTATGTGTATGGCTCGCATCTGGGAATTTAATAATCAATGGTTTATGAAGAATAAGGCTTATGGCTCAAGATCAATAAGAATCAGGGTTCAAGGTTAAATAGTTTAAAGTGCTTGCAATATAAAAATATGAGTTATTTTGAATAATAGTGACATATTATGAAATAGTTCAAAAATATTTGCAATATATCTTGAAAAAGGTTCAGAAGTACTTGTCTTATCATCGACGACTTCCACTTTACTCGTACTCATCTAATAGTTTTACTCATCAACCATTTTCCTTCTCTTTCTATGCCTTGCCTCTATTTATCAATCACTTGTCTTCTCTTTCTATACTTCGATTCTATTTATGGATCATTGGTTTCCTCTTCTATGCCTTGCTAACTCTGCTAGGCATCACAAGTATCAATTAATTATTCATACTCATATTATTCTAATCATCACATAGACGTCATAAACTTTTATCTACCCTTCGTTTCACCCAAATCCGATTGACGGATTGAAAGTTATGACTAAAACAGTCAAATCACAACTACATAGGCATATAACGCATCAATCAGTGAGCACGTAGCACATAACACATAAGGTATTCGATCAAAATTATATTTCAAAGAAGATTCGGGGTTAAAATGATCTTTCAGGTATTTAATATGAATTTTTGAACATTTTTCGGAATTAAAATGGGTCTTCGAATTATTTTACAATTAAATAATAGGGTTCGAACACCTGAATCTGACTTTTAAATAATTTCATAATAATTATCGAGCCTTGACAATAATTTAAAATAATATTTTAAATCTTAAAACTATTTTTCGGAATTTTTAAATCAATTTTAAATAAATAAATCTAATTATTAAATCATTTAAACTTAATTAATAATTAATTGAATTAATTAATCAATTAATTATAAATTAATCGATTAAATAAAATAATTAAAAACTAATTAAAATTAATTAATAAAATAATTTTGATTTATTTTTGAATAAATAAATAATTAAAACAATTTTCTGAATTTAAAAATAATTAAATAAACAATTTTTCAGATTTTTTAAGTAATAGAAATATCATTTTTAAAATAAAGTAAACAGAAATCCTGTTTTTGTGGATTTTTAAAATAGGAATGTAAAATTTGTAAACAAATGAAACTATTAGGGATCAATCTGCAATTGTCCCCCTCCTTCCCCGTCACCTTCTCCAGTGAGTCGCCGCCGGTCGGTCGCCATTAACGACGACCACCGAGCTTTCCGGCGACTGGAAAACTAACCCAGAACTGGACCAAATTCACAGGGAATGATCCTTAGGCTTCCAGAAACACAACCCTGTTATCAAATCGATCAAACAACGAACGAATCAACCGAAAAACGGGCCTGAAAATTCTGACGCTGCCCAGCCCGATTTTTCCGGCCAACCCATTCCAGAAACCCTCTGTTCATCACGTTTATACTAATCAATTTATTTTTAAACGATCTACAACATAATGCCATTAATTTCAACCAATAACTCCTAACAAAGAAATACCCAATTTTTGATTTAGAACATTCATATCAAGAACCCTAATTTTCATTTTCAAGAATTAAACATCATTTTCTCTATGTTATTGAACTCGATTTTTGACATATAATATACCAAAATGACCAGGAAGAAAAGATCTACATGATTGTGCCATCAAATCATACAAACAACATCAAGAATAAAAAATCATATTTTAATTCATAAATAATTCGAAATAAAATAATTAAATCAGAAAATCACCTTGATTTCTGCACTAAAATGGTTGATTGATTCAGAAAGTTATTTTCGAGAGCTTCGTTTTGATATATTGCACGCTTGAATCGGAGTTCGATAACGCCTTCGTTCGGGCGTTGATTTTCAAGAACGCGACATGAATTCGACATCTGCTCTGTATTTTACGGGATTTTATTGGTTATGATTATGCGAATAAAATAAAATAATAAAAGGGCTATATATATTTATGGAATATTGGATCGTGTTGGATCATTTTGGATCGTTAAATTAGTTACTTAGTCGCTAAGTAACTGCAAAAATGATCCGATTTGATACCCGTATTGGATAATTATCCAAACCGGGCTTCTTATAAAATACTATATATGAGAATAACGTAATAATATCCCGTCTTTCGAGAATACGGGTTTTGTTGATTCACCGAAATGATTATCGTATCAAAAATCTTGCGCCAGGCCGCGCACTGGTCAAACCATAATCCGGATCGAAAAAGTCAAAACACGGAAAATGTCCGGAATTACCAGATTAGGTTAGGAAGGAGTTTTCGGAAGAGTTTCGGTTTGTAAAAACGTAAAAACGGTTGTAGTCGGACGATTCCCGGCTTTATAAAATAATTTTGTAATTATTCAGAAAATAATTAATTAATTCATAAATCAATATAAAATCGTATAACAGTCCAAAAATTACCAGAAAAATTCCATAATTATCTATATTTTATTCTGGTCATAATAAAATTAACATACTTATAATGTATCACATATAAGCATTCACATATCCACACCAATCATTAGATAATTCACCAAAAATCACATAATAATCATATAAAAGTTATTTATTGATAAAAATAATTACACGCGATATCCCGGATGTTACATCCTTCCCCCCTTAAAAGGATTCTGTCCTCAGAATCACTCTAAGGATCCGATAGTGATACCTTCAAGTATCTCACTCTCATTTTCTCGGGTTGATTCCTCAACCTTAGAACTTTTCATAAACTTTTACTCGCAGCATCAACCATTACTTAACAACCTCTCGCTGACATCATATTCTATCTGTTGCTCATATAACTCAACTCAAGTCTCTATTTTATATATAATGGAGCTAAATTTCTCTTCCTGAGTATACATGTATAAATACATTATGAATCTGCTAAAAGTGTGGTGGTGAAGCCAACTTACTTACACTTATCCTAACTATTTTACTGTCTCAAAAGGACCGGCGTAATTCTTACTAATTATATTTTCTTCGCAATTCTAGTAATTCGTGCTTATGAACGTTTATAATAGCTACTGGTTATTGAACCCCATTCCCACATGTTTCTCTATTCAATTAACTTAGTCCATAATCACTTCGAATCGCATTCGAGGCACTTTAATCGTTCTTTTAATCTTCTCATCCATCTACGAATGATATACTGAAACCATGGCGTATTCAATTTCTAACATTCTCGAGATTACTCCAGAGTTAAGAATTAATAAGAAAATCTCGACTGAATATGACTGATGCACAAACTTATCACCATATTTTATTTTCCTTGAAGCACAATCGAGTATGTTTATCGAACGAAGATCTCTTGCCATTTTAAAGAAAGTACACTAACCTGAAGGCATCACCGGCATATTTTTAACCTATATTATCATTTATTTTGGTTCTAAGGAGTTCTCATACGAAACTGACTGTAATGCATTCATTGACGTCTAATCACATATAACGCTTATTCTTTCTTTATGCCATACAATCAGAGAGTCTTCTTTGACATCTATGTCTCATATCATACCTTCGGAGTAGCTTGAATCTCTTGAGTTATCGTTGTTCAACCAAATTCCTATCTTTTTAGTTCCACTTTACTTAATATTCGTTCATCTAGAAGTAGTACATACCATTCTAGTTCGACATAATTTATCGTATTCTGAATACTTCTGTCAAATTTCAAATCACACAATATTGATTATCTACAATTAGTTTCTAGATCTGATGACGTACCACTATTTCTTCAAGCAGCAACTAACCCACTTATGGGATAAACCATTTATTACTAAATGAGAATGATCAGGTTTAAATAACCTATCTATAATAATGCAATTAACGATTTCCTCACTTTTGGTTCTGAGGTGGCATCACCATGATGTTTCTTGGAGAAATATATCCATCTAGTCTTTGATGTCCCGCCTTAACTCCTTGATACGCGTAATATTTGCTAATCTATCCCACCATTTATTTCTTCATATCTGGCCATCAATAATTTTCCTCTAAATCTCTATACATATTGGTACTCCATGGATGGATTGAATATCTTGGGTTGTGAGCTTCTTATCAAATTCCATTCTTCAATTCTTTCACTGGTGGAACCCCATAATCTGAAATAAGATCTGGGAATGCCTTGATCATCATATTGAGTATATATATATATATATATATTTCTAACGATAATATCTTGATCTATTATTTCCCCTCGGCGTTTCTTTACTTTCTCTAGCAATTCCGGCTGAAAAGTCATACTATACATCTTTGCATTGTTAGGTTTGCAAACTCGGGCTTCCAATTTCAACTTTTTAAATTCCTTTTATAATTCTTCTGACACTGTAGACACGTTCGGTCTTTCCTTTCCGATTAATGTATCTGTTACTACGTTTACTTTTCCTGGCATCTTATGAAGTTTCTTTATCACTCTTTTGATTCCACTTCCTTTTCTACCTCCGTTCTTTATTCTCATAACTTATTCAAAACCGAACTCTTGACATTAATACTCAGTTCGTCGTCATATCAAATTAGATATTAATACGAACTTTGATGCTCACAACATCCCATTCTGAAGTAAACATCAATCATCTGTATTAATACCACTTTCGATATTTAACAACAACTTAAGTATCAACAGCAATCGAAAACTGAATTAAAACTGTATCTCACACTTTATCCCAAAACAGAAATACTTGACAAATCATTTATTGTATGATTATCACAACCATTTAGAAACAAGATGTCCTTTGATAAAACTTTGTTGCAGATGATAACATCTCCTTGACTGTCTAATGACACCCATATTGGTGTAATTATTAATATCTGCTTTATTCTATCTCTCTTCTTCATTTCTTCTCGTTGCTTCATCTTAAATCTTTAGCTCTTGAAAACATTCTTCTCACTTGTCCATACAAATGACTTTTTATTTTTTTTCTTTTCCATTATGAAGGGCATATTCATCCAAGTAAAAACTCACACATTTGCAGCAATTTCTGAATTCTATCAGCGTCCTTACTTTTCCCCAATTCCTCATTATTTTGATTTCGGGTTTGAAAGTCACATCAAAATTTGACTTAATCTAATTGGAATCAATCTTTATATAACTGGCCATTAGTTAGTAAAATTTGCCAATTAACTCACTTAATTGATCATTTGCACCAAGTGATGTCTAGCTAAATGAAGTCAAAGACCAATTATATATAGTCGAATTGGATGTAACAACCTCTTTCGAGAACCGAGATCAAAATTAATTGGAGTATCAACATGAATATCTATGATACACGGAAGTATATTTCTATCTTTAAGAGTAGGGTATTTTCCTGGAAAAAAAATTGGACAGCATTTCCTTTATATTATTGACCACCAATCGGACTCAAGCCGACACCAACAATCAATCAAATAATCAACAATCAATTCTCAATATACCATCCCACTTTCACTTTCTAAACTTACCATTTCACTACCTCATGTAATATCAATCAGTATAACCATGTTTCTAATTCAACTTAAGATTATAACGAAGAATTCTTATTATACCATACCTTTTTCTCATATTCTCTGATTATAACAGAATATCACTACTAAGTATAATTACAAATTATTCTAAAATTCTTCTAGTTCATGTTTCAATTCAAGCTCTCTACTTAACAATTCGTCCATCCTTGGCAATATACACTTGTTCTTATTAATTAACTTGTTCAACCTCTGATGACCAACACCTGGTCTCAACCAACACTTTTAAAATCTTGCGAATGAGTTCATTTCGTTTTAAAGCTTCACATCTTAAAAATTGTTGCAGTCAAACCACCCTACCTTCATCTCCCCTTATGTCTTTCCATATTGAACCCTCTTTGCCGATCCTGCTACAAGCATAAATTTTACCACAACTCACTTATTTGAGTGAAAAAGCCCAACCATTCCTTGATGAACACACCTAAGTTTATTCGTGACTAGTATTTCTTCGATCTTAAATATTCATGACAAATATCTCCCACATGATTGAAGTATGCTTCATCTTCATAACGTAATAATCGATTATTTAATTATTATTATTAAGAATTTCTTCATTCACTTCTGTTGTCCAATCGATCATTTGCCTCATCTGTACATGCAGCTTTACTTTCTTGTTTCTCTAGTTAGTTTACCTTTATACAGTTGGCTAATTACTCCAATTCATGTCAAAATCTCAGACTCGAAATATATCATGTATATAAATTTTCCGCCATTGATTTAATATCCTTGCAGTAATCCCGTTATCGGCATAATGATTATTCTTTGCACGTAAATGTCCACCATTCTTCGGCTTGCAATTGCCCATATAACTCCCTTTAATATACGGGTTCATTTCACTTCCTTTCAAGATATTCAAAAAAATAGATCTTACACAAGAAGGAGTGTGTGTGTATGATTATGATCGAAAATCTTTGTAAGGGATAAAAGTACAAGGAAACAATCGGAAGAATTCATAAATAAACAAATCAAGATTGAAGAAGAAAGAATGAATAATGATTTGAATAGGAATGAGACAACCATATTAGTACTCAAGATGGTCAGTCTTTCATACCATATGGTACACAGCACATGATTAGGTGGCGTCCCACCAGACTCTTTGTCATTTCGACAAATCGTCACACCATAACACTGTTTGTCTCAATCATAAAATAAGACTTGAGGGAAAATGATTTTGAAAGGAATACAAAATATTCGTACTATCTCATAGAGCTGATTATGAACGAAGTTCATACTTTATTCAAGATTCATAAGAACAAATGGTATTATAGAAAAGAATGATAGCATTGGTCGCCATCCACATTTCATCTATTTACAGCTTCAACGTTGATTCGATCAATATATTCTAATTCGAGTCATATATTAACTTTTAGAAAGTTCTCTCAAATGCTTTCTTAAATCAATCATTAGAATAAATTTTCATGTACTGGGTCTTTTATCTCTAGCATCGCGCTTCCATGTTTATAATTTGACTCCATTTACAGTCTTACGAAATTTACAATCATTACTTCAGATTTCGCTTATGTTGCTGATCGTTCAACTTATCGCCTTTCTTGCTAATAACATTCCTCCTTTAGAAAGTCTAGAGATTTCCTTAATCTTCTTTGCTCGTACTCAGCTTCTCGTGAATCGACATATTCCTCGTACTCTAATCGTCTCAGAAATTGGATGAACAGTTTCTCCGTAATAGCGGGTCCACTTGGCCTTCTTTGACGAACCATACTGATTTCTAGAACAAGTATTCATCTGGATAATCTGAATCTTATAAAAAATAAGAAACTCAAGTAGTAGTTTGACAACCAAGTTTTCAAAACTTGTTTTGTTCCAAGGAATTTTAGAAAATTTTTGTGAATAAAATCTCTTTTGAATAACTATTCAAAATTTTGAAAATCATACACCTGGTTGTCATTACTTTATGAGTTGGTTGTCGTCCTTCTCAACCACTACAAAGTATCAAACTAGGAACACAATCAGATAAAAGCTCATTCATTTCCATATATCCTCTACCCCTTGTTGGGTCCATTTTGCCTTCATTGGTCGACAAAAATTCCAGTTACTGTTGTATATTATCTTATTCGTAACTTCACTTCTAGTTTTCCATACTGGTAACACTCTCATCATTATCTCTTACGAGTACTAAGTATAACAGGTCTATCCAATAGTCATCGAATCTATTTTTATAAAACAAGGTCGACTAGTATCACATCACATTATTACTATACGCATCACGTTTGGTCCCAACATCATAATCAAATTCCAGGAAAACTCTCGATATCCAATCTTTTTAAACTCCTTTAAAATCCATCTAGTTCACTCCACAAGATAATCATGGGTGACATACTTACTAGTAGCTCCATATAATCTGGTAGCAGCTACCTTTCGGAATACCTAAACCCTCTCTCTAGGTTCCTTCTCACTTTTCTTAATACCTCGTGTATGCACCGTATGTTGTAGCTCTCAAATCCTTCCTCATAGGTGTTGTTACTTCATAAGACGAGTTTTAAACGGATGTTATAGAACAAGGTGTATAGTAGGCAGAAAAGATGCACTCACAGCAGAATATCCGGTAGAACCAGAATCATCATGTGGGGGATTCTCGAATAGGTAGTCTCGCATCAGGGGATAGGATAATAACGTGAAAAGGTGCAACCACTGCAACAGGATGTGACATGGCTAACACCGATGGATGAGCAGGCATGAATCAGATGATGGTCCTCCGACTGAACGCTTCGAATGATCAGACGATACCGGAATAAAAGAAACTACCATCGCTGCTATCAGAAAATCGCGTCGCCAGATAAGAATCTCGAATTTGATCATGAATCATACCAAAACCTATTATACAGTCGCACTCAACCTCTCGACGTCCTATTTTTTTCTATTTCTTAATCCTAATCCTAACCCTCTATCCATTCCCGACAATCTAGGCTTGTTTTAGTGACTTATAACCTATAGCTCTGATACCAACCTGTGACCCCCTCCAAACCCGGGTCAGAAGTTTGGGGCTCACAACACCCACACCACAATATTTAAACCAGTATATAAAGTATTATATGCATTGACCCTTCTTCACACAACCATGGATCGCAACAAGTTAAAGTATGAAAATAAGCCATAATCTTAACTTTTATTACATCGTACCAAATTCCAACTAATTCAACTTACAATGGCGAAGGATATCATACTTACAATATTACACAACTCATCTATAATATAAATCTCCTGCTAACTTGATCCAACTTAACCGGAAATCCTAGCTCGCACACTGCACAGGGATTCCTCGTTACCAATAATTTCCTTTTCAACTGTAGAAAACATAAAAATTTTGCAAGAGTGAGCTTACTAGCTCAGCAAGTAATAATAGCAGCAATTGAGGTTAAACAATCACCAAATGAAATGATTCAGAAAAATCAAGTTTCTGAATAAGCAATGATAAGAATTGGATATTCACTTTTCATTTTAAAAACCAAGGTTAGGTTGCTGATCAGTCACGCACTAACCCCGAGCAAGGCTCCCAGCTTTGCTCTATATACTGGATCCAAGGCATGCATTGGCCTATTATGACCACGAATCTGGTCCACATTTATAAAACCATCCAATTCTAAAACAATTCAAAATGATAACCAATGTAAATCAATAAGCTAAATCATAAACAACATTTATCTTGAAGTATAGGGTGATTCATAACACCATGAAGGCATAACAGGGAATTCAAAAAGATTGACTTTCAATCAAGGAAAGAATCAGAAAGTAGAAGACCAAGGGTTCAAGGGTTCCAAGAATTGGTCTTCTATTAGACAAGGAATAAGGGTTGGTATGTTAAGAAATTCAATATCAGAATCAGTATGTGGTAGATATGTATTTGTCGAGTAGTATCGTATGTGTATGGCTTGCATCTGGGAATTCAATAATCAATGGTTTATGAAGAATAAGGCTTATGGCTCAAGATCAATAAGAATTAGGGTTCAAGGTTAAATAGTTTAAAGTGCTTGCAATATAAAACATCAGTTATTCTGAATAATAGCGACATATTATGAAACAGTTCGAAAATATTTGCAATATATCTTGAAAAAGGTTCAGAAGTACTTGCCTTATCATCGACGACTTCCACTTTACTCGTACTCATCTAATAGTTTTACTCATCAACCACTTTCCTTCTCTTTCTATGCCTTGCCTCTATTTATCAATCACTTGCCTTTTCTTTCTACTCTTCGATTCTATTTATGGATCACTGGTTTCCTCTTCTATGCCTTGCTAACTCTGCTAGGCATCACAAGTATCTATTAATTATTTATACTCATATTATTCTAATCGTCACATAGACGTCATAAACTTTTATCTACCCTTCGTTCACCCAAATCCATATTACGGATTGAAAGTTATGACTAAAACAGTCAAATCACAACCACATAGGCATATAACGCATCAATCAGTGAGCACGTAGCACATAACACGTATGGTATTCGATCAAAATAATTTTTCAAAGAAGATTCGGGGTTAAAATGATCTTCCAGGTATTTAATATGAATTTTTGAACATTTTTCGGAATTAAAATGGGTCTTCGAATCATTTTATAATTAAATAATAGGGTTTGAATGCCCGAATCTGACTTTAAAACAATTTCATAATAATTATCGAGCCTTGAAAATAATTTAAAATAACATTTTAAAGCTCAAAACTATTTTTCGGAATTTTTAAATCAATTTTAAATAATTAAATCTAATTATTAAACTTAATTAATAATTAATTGAATTAATTAATCAATTAATTATAAATTACTCGATTAATTAAAATAATTAAAAACTAATTAAAATTAATCAATAAAATAATTTCGATTTATTTTTGAATAAATAAATAATTAAAACAATTTCTGAATTTAAAAATAATTAAATAAACAATTTTTCGGATTTTTAAAGTAATAGAAATATCATTTTTTAAACAAAGTAAACAGAAATCCTGTTTTTGTGGATTTTTAAAATAGGAATGTAGAATTTGTAAACAAATGAAACTATCAGGGATCAATCTGCAATTGTCCCCCTCCTTCCCCGTCACCTTCTCAGGTGAGTCGCCGTCGGTCGGTCGCCATTAACGGCGACCACCGAGCTTTCCGGCGACTGGAAAACTAACCAAGAACTGGACCAAATTCACAGGGAATGATCCTTAGGCTTCCAGAAACACGACCCTATTATCAAATCGATCAAACAACGAATGAATCAACCGGAAAACGGGCCTGAAAATTCTGCCGCTGCCCAGCCTGATTTTCCGGCCAACCCGTTCCAGAAACTCTCTGTTCATCACATTTATACCAATTGATTTGTTTTTAAACGATCTACAACATGGTGCCATTAATTTCAACCAATAACCCTTAACAAAGAAATACCCAATTTCTGATTTAGAACATTCATATCAAGAACCCTAATTTTCATTTTCAATAATCAAACATCATTTTCTCTATGTTATTGAACTCGATTTTTGACATATAATATACCAAAATGACCAAGAAGAAAACATCTACATGATTATTCTATCAAATCATACAAACAACATCAAGAAAAAAAATTCATATTTTAATTCATAAATAATTCGAAATAAAATAATTAAATCATAAAATTACCTCTATTTATGCACTAAAATGGTTGATTGAATCAGAAAGGTATTTTCGAGAGCTTCATTTTGATATATTGCACGCTTGAATCGGAGTTCGATAACGCCTTCGTTCGTGCGTTTGATTTTCAAGAACGCGACATGAATTCAACATTTGCTCTGTATTTTACGGGATTTTACTGACTGGTTATGATTATGCGAATAAAATAAAATAATAAAAGGGCTATATATATTTATGGAATATTGGATCGTGTTGGATCGTTTTGGATCATTAAATTAGTTACTTAGCCGCTAAGTAACTGCAAAAACGATCCGATTTGATACCCGTATTGGATAATTATCCAAACCGGGCTTCTTATAAAACACTATATATGAGAATAACGTAATAATATCCCGTCTTTCGAGAATACGAGTTTTGTTGATTCACCGAAATGATTATCGTATCGAAATTCTTGCGCCAGGCCGCGCACGGGTCAAACCGTAATCCGGATCGAAAAAGTCAAAACACGAAAAATGTCCGGAATTACGAGATTAGGTTAGGAAGGAGTTTTCGGAAGAGTTTCGGCTTGTAAAAATTCCATAATTAGCTATATTTTGTAATTATTCAGAAAATAAATATTAATTCATAAATCAATATAAAATCATATAACAGTCCAAAAACTACCAGAAAAATTCCATAATTATTTATATTTTATTCTGGTCATAATAAAATTAACATACTTATACTGTATCACATATAAGCATTCACATATCCACACCAATCATTAGATAATTCACCAAAATCACATAATAATCATATAAAAGTTATTTATTGATAAATATAATTACACACGATATCCCGGATGTTACAAATGAGGATGCTGAGAGGATACTGAATCTAGTGCATACAACTGCTTCTCTACAAAGGGAAAAGGATGCAATCACTGCTATGCCATTTACAACTAGCAGTGATCCTGAATTGGCTGAAGACTATTTTGGGGATGATGGTGAAGATGTGGAGGATGACAGCATGAGCATAGGGGGAGATGCAGATATTCCTTCCTGGATGATGACTAAAGAGTGTTTATATTCACATCTCCAATCCACCTTATTCAAGCTAATTCATGACACCCAAACAGCAATTCAGGAATCTACAAGTGCCAGCACTAAAAGATTACTCACAGCACATCTTGAAGCTCTACAACTGCACAAGATTTAAGCTCTCCAACACAGTCAAAGTATGGATGAAATGAATCAAGAAATTTCTGAAGTCAAACAAGATCTTATGGCAAGGTTGGATGCCAGACTTCCAGGAACCACCATGACTGAGATAGCTCAAAATTTTAGAAAAGAAGCTAGTCTAAACAGAAAGGTTGAGGCCATGGACTATTGGCTGTCTAATGTGGAGAAGTCAGTGGCCAACATACTTGCAAATCAGGAAGCTCAGACTGCTCTGCTCCAATAGTTGGTGGCTGCAAAACTCCCTTCTTCTCAATAACTTGATGCTAACAAAAATGGGGAGAAAGACTCATCAAGTGAGGGGGAGAAACTGCTCAAAATTCAAGTCAGCAAAGTAATTGTGCCAGCAATTTCTTTCACTAAGCCACCATCTATGGATAGCATTGATCTCATCAATCTAGCAGCGATAAAACTGGAATCAAATGACAAACTGACAAAGATTGATGTAGCAGCAGCTGAGAAGGATCTATATGATAAATGGAAGAAGATTGATGCAGACATTCAAAAGAAATTTGGTCAGATACAGAAACCAGAAAAGACCTTTCATTACCATTCACAAGTCACAAAAATCCCAGGCTTGGAAAAAGGCCAAACTTCATGCATCAAATCTCCAAAAGCCAATCTAATTCTGAAGCCTAAAAGGAACTATTCAATGTTCTCAGAAAAAACCCTGTGGATCTTATGTTTGAGACACCTAGGCCAGATGAGGAAGTTGTTGGAAAGGTCAATTGAGTTTTACAAAGATCCATCAGATTCAGTTCAAAAGAAGAGAATTGCCAAAATTTACAGGAATGGAAAAGAGATCTGTGTGGTGGTTGGACACCCTCTGTTTGTAGAAGCTAAGAAGGAAGAAAAAGAAATGATCAAGCAAGAAATGAAGCAGGCTGCTCTAGATGCTAAGAAGCTCAAACAAAAGAAGGAGCAAGCTATTATCTTGGCCAAACTTCAAGCTGTCAAATCTACAACTGAGATTTCTGAAAAAACCCCTGTGATTACTGAAGCTCAAGCTCAACAAATGCAAAATGAACCTCCACAGAAAAGAAAATTCAGATACAAGCTTCACTCCAAAAAAAATTGGACTTTAGTGATGAGGAAATGGAGGACTACATTCCCAAAAAGTCTACAACATCAACTCAAACATCCATTTCCTCAGTGGTACATGAGGAATTCAAGGTAGATCCAACAAAGAACTTTCATGGTGAACCTATAATTTCCAAGGATGAGCCAATAGACTGGGAAAGCTTGCCAATTCCTGAATTCAATTTACCTATCTTCAACAAGCCAAAGAAGACAAAGATTAAAGCAACCAAGAAAGTGAAGCCTGTGACTTTCAGGTCCAAGACCCTAACAAAATCTCAACCTACAGTCAACAAGGGAGATCTCTTATACATCTGTGACATCAAGGAGTTTTCTGAAATAAACCTATACTTGGATGAATTGGAAGAAGTAAGAGGAATTATAGCTCATAGACATCTTCCTGAAAGGCTGGTGTTCAAGTACAAGGGAGGGAAAGAAATCACCTGGCCACTTCACAGGATTCTTCAAGAAAGCCAACCTGTACTGATAAAGGTCTACTCATCCTTCCAGAAGAACTTTGGATTCAATGTGACTATTAGGAGATTAGTCCTAAAGAAAATAGAAGATCTAAGGAGAAATAGAGCCAAAGATACATTCCCAAAAACTCTATCAATTCCGTTCACAGGAAAAAGACTGCATTTGAAGCCTTATTGGCTGATGGAATTCATGGATGATAAGGGTGCTAGAAGATTCTTAAGACTGGATGACCAATTGAGTATCTCTAGCAATGAGACTCTATTGGAAATGCAAGAAAAGTTGGATCTATATGAAGCTAATGAACTTGAATTCCACAGGCAACTCCAGAATCAAATAGAAAAAAACAACAAGAAGCTTGGGAGAAATCCAGACAATCAAGGAAATAGAATCATCTGCTCAGACTAGAGGAGCACCTTGATTATGATTGTGAGAACTCTTTGTACACTTTGCCTTGTTCAATTTTCAATAAATTTGTAGCACTTATCAATTTTATCTACTACTTTTTAATCTGTATTTTTGGGTGTTTTGTTATCATCAAGTTTCTCTTAATTTATGGCTACAATTCTAGTAGACATAAATTGGGCGAGATTGTTAGGAATATGTTGTGAACTTGATGATAAGTCAAACAAAACACCTTAGTAGATTTAACTTAGTAAAATTTGTAGCTCTCAACGGATGATCTAATATAATCCCGAAGGATGAACTTTATAGTCCCGACAGATGAAAATTTGACATCCATCGAGAGTGTAGCTTATGTAACAAATAAGTACTGTAGCATATTTTTGCAAACAACATTTTTAGTCTGGTAGATTGTGTAAGGTTCTCTAAGTCATATTGACTACTAGATTGATATGCAGAATAGGTTGACTAATTGTAAATATGAGATGTCTTGTAATTCTGTATAAGTGAAATAGAGTCACGTGGCAGATAGACTCCCGACGGATGATCTACAAAACTCCCGACAGATGATCAACAAAGTTCCCGACGGATGACCAATATAGTCCCGACAGATGATCAAATTCAAAATAGTTGTTGATAGTGACAACACAGTCACATGCGTTGGGTGTTTGCAAAAGGAATGTGGCAGCCTATTAAGCAGGATTTTGAGAACAAAGAAGCATTACCATTTCCATGCAAATGTGAAGATATTCAAAGATGCTGGAATAGAGTAGTCAAGCAGTATGGAGTTAGGCTATATATATTTTGTTTTATTATCTTGTCTTACTATCATGTAACTTGGAAATATATAAACCAAGAGTAGCAAGTAGAACACTTAACTAAGCAAGTTTATTTTCAAAGAAATATATCAAGCTGTATTCTGCAAGAATTTTTTTGTAGTTTGTTTGTTCAACTTGTAAAGCAGCTGTGAGCTATTCAAAGCTTCACAAAGTTCTCATTCTGATATATATATATATATATATGGTGGATACATTCAAATCCACCAGAAATTTTTAAAGCCTTGTGTTTTATTACTTAGTGTTTTGATTTCAATTATCTTTCTATTCCGCACATTGGCAAATCAAACACTGTTATATGTAATAAGTTAGAACATTTTTAAAATCAAGAAAAGAAGCCAGAATTACATTCAACCCCCCTTCTATAATTCTTTTTGTATTGTTAGGGAATAACAATTTTTATCTCTTTATTCTTCTTGCAGGAATTTGTAAGATGATTAGTGCTACCACAGTTTGAACATGTCTTTCTAGGTGCATTAGGTGGTATTACATAATTTCCATTCTTGTTAATACCTACCTTGTCATTCCCATTTTTCCTAGGCCTTTTCTTCTTGTCTTTCATGTGTAAATCCTTCAGCTTTAGCTTAAGCTGTTTCTGAGTCATTGAACCAATGTTTACTGATTCTATGTGAACTTGTTCACTCTTTTTAGTAATTAAGTTTGATCTAGGTGCTGAGGTAGTACCTTCCTCATGGAATGATTTAACATTATTAGCACTTGGATTAAACTTAATGGTCTTTATTTGAACCTTGTTCAATTTGACCTGACTATCACTTTTCATTGGTTCTGTTTTCTCAGTTTCTTCTCCACTTTTCTTATCAGAATTAGATCTAGCTGGGTATCCTAATCCTGATCCCAAACAACCATTCTCTAAGATTTCCTGGGTTGCTTTTCCTGAGTTAGTTCAAAGTTTAATGACTTCTCTCTCTTTAGCTAGTTCCTTTTCTAGATATGCATATTTTTCTAACAATTTTTCTTTAACATAAACAACATTGTCTCTTTCTTTTTGAATTTCTAGCATGGAAAACAACTCAGTTTCTAGGTAATCATTCCTTTTCTTAAGCACAGAGTTTTCACTCTTGATTCTATTGTTTTCTAAGGTTTGATTCCTATAACTAACATGCAGAGTCTTAAGAAATAATCTTAATTCATAGATATCATCAGTATCAAATTCAAGAGTAGACTGAGGTACCTTTAATTCAGCAGTGTTGGTCTCAGCATTAGTATTTTCCATGAGAGCATAATTGATCCCATCATCTGAGTCTGCTAAATTATCCCAGTTTCTCTTCTTTGAAATCAAAGCTTGTTTCTTCTCAGCTCTGGGTTTTCTAGCAGTCAACTGCAAAGTGTCCAATTACATCACAGTTGTAACATCTCTCTTTTGACTTGTCAGGTTTTCCAGATTTAGCTTCCTTCCAATCAGTATCTCTTATGTTGTTCCTCTTATCAGAGTTTGAGAAACTGGAACCTTTTCTGGAAAATATTCTCCCTTTCTTGAAGTTTCTGTAGACCATCTTCTTGAAGCTTTTAACCAGTAGGGCAACCATTTGATCCATATCATTATTGTTGTTGTGATCACTATCAGTATCTTATTCAGTATCAGGATTTGAGTCATTATCAGAATTTGATGATTCAGAATCTGACTTAGCAATTATGGTTTTCCCTTTGGAGTAGCTTTTCCTTCTGGCTTTCTCCTTTGGCTTCTCTTCAATTTTGAGTGCAACTGGTCTAGCTTTTGATCCTTTCCTCTTGCTCCTTTGCTCCATCTCTAGTTCATGAGTTTTTAGAACTCTATAGATCTCATCTAGAGGTGTGATGTCAATTTGATAGTTATCCCTGATTGATGTGACTTTAAAGTCCCACTTTTCAGGAAGAGCAAGTAGGAACTTTAAGTTTGAGTCTTCCAAATCATATTCTTTGTTGACAAGGGATAAGTCATTCAGTAACTTCTGAAATCTATCATAGATCTCAGTTAGGGATTCATGGTCCCTTGAGTCAAAGTGCTCATATTCTTGAGTAAATACTGTCCTCATGTTCTTCTTGATAGAAGTTGTACCTTGTCACTTTACTTCTAAAGCATCCCATATTTATTTTACTGTTTTACATCCAATGACTCTATTGGATATAACACTATCAATACTGTTGTGCAGGATATTTCTAATCTTAGCATCCTTCATGATAGATGAGATATCTTCAGGAGTATGGTCCTTCCTGTCTTTGTCTATTATCTTCTATGGTTCTCCTGCAAGCGAAATAGCTACCTTCATTGGTTTATGAGGACCATCATAAATCCTGTTCAGATATTCAGGATATGTGGCTTCCAAACACATGGCCATCCTTACTTTCCAGATTGGATATTCATGCACTTTCAGGATGGGCACCTTGATTGCTTCATACCTACTCATGTTGCTGCTTATCTGTGATATTGCTGGGGGTTGTGGCTTCGGATCCAGATTCTGTGTTTCTTCTTCTCCTTTGTCTGACATAGTTGATTAATCTTCAGATCTTAAATTGTTTGTACATTAACAGCAAGCTCTGATACCAATTGTTAGGCCCTTAATCAACTGTAGAGGGGGGTAAATATAGTTAATATAATCAACTCGACAAAGCTTCAACAGAATCAACAGTTTTTATATCAATCTTATAAAAACTTATTACACAACTACTCTCTCGAAAGGATGAACAAGATATCCTTAAGAACTGCTAGGTTATGCGAAAGATATAACAATGTCGCAATTCTTATAGCATGAACCTAATTTGTGCTTTATATAGAGCACAACTACCAATGTATAAGGATACCTATTATATTAATAACAAGGAAACCTATATTATTACTTCTCAGATAAAGTCCTCCGCCGACTTGAGTTTCCCATTTCCTTTTCCTCTTCAAAGATCAACTAATGTTATAAATATTGATTTCATCATCCGTTGACATCATCATCCGTCGATATCGTTATCCGTCGAATATCAACATTCGTTGATGTCAATGCTTGTAATCATCCGTCAATATGTATCACCATCATCCGTCTATTTCAGTAATTACCATCTGTAGATACTTCTGATAGTTTCTGTTTGATATCATCAAGTGCTCCTAACATTCCTGCTCAGATCTACAAGTACTCTCTTTTCTTGGACCCAACAATCAAGCTTGTTGCTTGGGTTCTCAATTACAAGGTTATCAGAAACAAAGTTAGCTAACATCATAAAGAATCTAACATAATATATGTTCTTTGACCTTTTCTTAATATCTCCTAATTTATACCCTAATTCCATCATGACAGAGTTACTAAAGTTAAAGTACTTGTCATTCAAAAGCATGTATAGCATGTTAGCCATGGAATAAGTAACTGCTTCAAAATTGCTAATTTTGCCAGAAAATACTTTAATAAAAGAATCAGAAAGAAAGCCTCATTCTTTTCTAAGTCCCATTGTCCTAACCTCACCTAACTTGGTGGGAATGAGAGAATAACCCATAGACCTAAGCATGGTGCTCACATTTGTGTCTGTGTGTGGAACATTAGTATTTTTATCAGGCAAATGAAAGCATGCTTGTATTTCGTCACAATTAATACAGTAAGTATTACCTTTCAATGAAAAAGCAATGGTTTTGTTTTTTGGAGTTGTACACTGTTGTGGTCCATATTTGCTCCACAACTTCACAATAGATTACTGGTGACTCAAGCAAATCATAGCTTAGTTTATAGTTGCGAATGAAGTCCGTCATCTTATGATAGTCCTTAGAGGCAGCAATTTTCTTGTCCACCAGTGCCACGAAGTTGTTCTTCTCATAGACAAATCCAGACTGAGACATAATCTTGACTACGGGTTCCATTGTTGTGATTGGAAAGTAGTTACGGGGAAAAGGGGGTTTATGGAGATGAAGAGAGTAATAAGTTGCTAAGCAATTCAGAGAGAGATAAAAGTGAAATACAGAAATGAATTTGGCTTTTATACTAACTCTGAAAAAGATGAATAAATAATTAAAAATAAAATAAAATATCCAATAAAATTTGCCAAAAACAAACGTTTAAAAATAAAGCGGACTATAGAAATTCCAAAATTGATCCATCGATAGATACATACATGCTGTAAGTAATTGACGGATAGGGTTTGGAATTAACGGTTAAGATTGAATCAACTCAACGGAGATATGATGTGCCTTTATCCATTGAATGATAAAGTACCCAGAAATATTTTGACTTTCAACGGATAATTCTTATTACCTTTAGCAAATCATGATTTTTGTGTCAGGATCTGGCAGCTGGAAAATCATGATGGTTAATGTCAGGATCTGACCACTTACAAATCCTGATGCCAATGTCAGGATCTAATAACTTGTAAATCATGATTTGTATCTTTAATAAAGTCAAAAATATTTCTGGCTGTTTTTACAAATTGCTTAGCCATCAAAATAACTTAGGAATAATTAAGCATACCTAACTAACTTACTAACCTAGTAAAGGTGGACTCATCAAGTGGCTTGGTGAAGATGTCTGCAAGTTGCTGCTCACTTAGAACAAAATGAGCTTCCACTGTACCATTCATAACATGTTCTCTGATTAAGTGGTACTTGATGTCTATGTGCTTTGTCCTTGAGTGCTGCATAGGATTTTCAGTGATGGCAATGGCACTTGTGTTGTCACAGAAAATTGGGATCTTGTCCACATGTAGACCATAATCCAATAATTGATTCTTCATCCACAAAATCTGTACACAAAAGCTACCGGCAGCAATATATTTAGCTTCAGCTGTAGAAGTAGAAAATGAGTTATGTTTCTTACTGAACCATGACACAAGCTTGTTTCCTAGAAACTGATATGTGCTAGTTGTGCTTTTCCTGTCTATTTTACAAGCTGCATAATCTGCATCTGAATAACCAATTTAATCAAAACCAGAATCTCTAGGATACTAAATACCAAGTTTTGGTGTTCCTTTAAGATATCTAAAAATTCTCTTAATAGCTACTAAATGAGATTCTATAGGATCAGCCTGAAATCTAGCACAGAGACAAGTAGCAAATATTATATCTAGCTTACTGGCTGTTAAATATAAAAGTGAGCCGACCATGCCTCTATAACTTGAAATGTCCACATACTTTTCAGTAATGTTCAATTCAAGCTTAGTAACAGTGGCCATGGGAGTTTTTGTAGATGTGTAATCCATTAAATCAAACTTCTTTAAAAGATCATGAATATACTTGGTTTGACTAATGAATATTCCATCACTAACTTGCTTAACTTGTAAACTAAGAAAGTAAGTTAGTTCTCCCATCATGCTCATTTCGTACTTACGTTGCATCAGTTTGGCAAATGTTTTACAAAGTTTCTCATCTGTAGAGCCAAATATAATATCATCTACATAAATTTGAACAAGTATACTAGAGCCATTAACATTTCTAAAGAAATAGTTTTATCAACAGTACCTCTTGTGAAATGATTTTCTAAAAGGAACTTTAAAAGAGTGTCATACCAGGCTCTAAGTGTTTGCTTCAATCCATAAAGTGCTTTCAAAAGATAGTAGACATAATCTGGAAAGTAGGTCTTCAGAACCAGGAGGCTGACTTACATAGACTTCCTCCTCCAAATCTCCATTCAGAAATGCACTTTTGACATCCATTTAATAGACTTTGAAATTGGCATGGGTTGCATAGGCTAGAAAGATTCTGATGGCTTCAAGTCTTGCAACAGGAGCAAAAGTCTCATCAAAATCTATTCCTTCTTGTTGACAGTAGCCTTTGGCAACCAATTTAGCTTTATTCCTGACGACTATGCTATTTTCATCTATCTTATTTTTGAATACTTATTTGGTGTCAATAGAATTCTTTCCTTAGGTTTGGGTACCAGCTTCCATACTTTATTCCTTTCAAATTGGTTTAGCTCTTCTTGCAAGGCTAAACCCAATCAGGATCCAACAAAACTTCTTCTACCTTCTTTGGCTCTTCCTGTGACAGGAAGCTGCTATATAGACATTCTTCTTGAGTTACTTTCCTTGTTTGCACTCTTGAAGATGCATCACCAATAATTAGTTCAAATGGGTGATCTCTAGTCCATTTCCTATGTTGTGGTAGATTAGCTCTAGATGAAGAGGCCTCATGGTTGTCTTGATTTGTGGTTAAGTTTTGATTATAAGAAACTCCCCCTGAGTTTGCGGATCTTTGAATTGAAGTCGGGGTCCTTTCTGTGTGTGATCTAGATTGACTTTCAACTTCTATTAATGGCTCAAAAAATGTTGAATTTTGCCTTTCGACGGATGATGCAGTCTTTCTGTCAACGGATGATGCATCATGCCTTTCTACAGATGTAGGATTCTGTGCTTCATTTGTGGCTGACTTTTCTGCATTTTCCATATAAATAGTTTCTTGATCACTTTCATCATCACTGTCATCACAGATCATCTCGACATTTTCAAATTTGAGGCTTTTATAGAAACCATCATCTTGTAGTCCTTCAATCTTCTTATCATCAAACACAACATGTACAGATTCTATAATGTTAGGTCCCGAAGTATCGTAGAATGAGGGGTTGAATACGATACTCACTAAATTAAAAAATTCTTTCAAATCTTTTGCGGATATAAAATTTAGTGTTCGGTTAGTGGTTCCGTGTTCTTAAGGTGAGTAGTATTTGGAGCAGTAAAACGAGGAACACAAGATATTCGGGGAAATATATATTCATATATAAATCCGTGAGGGTGTTGCTACACTCTAGTAAATAAATTAACCGGCTACAATCTAAGAACAACAAAGTTCTAGCTACTACAAAGATCAACAAATTAAATCCTATATAATGATCTAGCTTTTGTTTGTCTAAGGATTTAATTACCGGGTAATGTTTATAATGCCCCTAAGAATATACAAAAGTTAAATCGGGCATTATAACGTTACTCCGGTGAGAAGATTAATGGATTGCTGGAGCTTATCTGTATTTTCTTTGCCGCGGTTTTATCACCTCTCATTTTTTTTGGAGAAGAAGATAAAAACTCAGAACACTCACTTTGATCTGATGCTGTAATGTAGGCTTTATATTCAAAATGAATTACGTGGTCATTTGTTTACCACATAAATCAAGTGAATAAAATTAATGAATTTTGTTGTTGAGAGTTATTTGTGACCTTGGAAGCTTAGGAGATTTTGCCTTAGTCATTTTCAGCATAACAAGTTACTTGTTACCTCATTTACCAAGGAGAGGAGTTTTTCCTTGGAAAAATCTCCTTGCAAGAGTTACTTGTTGCCATAACCTCCCGTAGGAGTTACTTGCGACCTTCTTTACCAAGAAGAGGAGTTTTGCCTTAGAAAAATTTTCTTGCTTGAGTTACTTGCTACCATAACCTCCCTGTAGGAATTATTGTCGACCTCCTTTACCAAGAAGAGGAGTTTTGCCTTAGAAAAATCTTCTTACGAGAGTTACTTGCTACCATAACCTCCATGTAAGAGTTACTTGCGACATCCTTTACCAAGGAGAGGAGTTTTGCCTTAGAAAAATCTCCTTGCAAGAGTTAATTGCGACCAAGGTAGCTAGGAGGAGTTACTTGTGACCCTTCTCCCTAGTATAGTGTTTTTGCCTTAGAAAAATTTCTGATTTGGAAGTTACTTGCGACTAAGGGGTGCATACATGCACTTAGAATTTTTTTTCTTCTCCTGTTTCTTCCCTGAGACTCGTACCAAGTCAAGATCAGTTCCTGTACTGAAATATTGAACTGTGTTTCCAGGATATTGCTTCTGACATCCATTACACTTATCAGGGTGACTCCTACTACATGGTAGTGATCACTTTGACTTAGTTTCCGTAAATCGATTTAACCCTTAAATTGTCCCGTCTTCAAATCTTCTCTCCGAGTCTTCGTATAAACCATATAACCTTCATCTTCAGATACGAATTCTCACTTAACAATCTTTCTAATGATAATACTCAGATTCCTTTCACAAATCGCCGATGCCTAGTGCAACTGGTCTGGTTCACAGACGACTAGCTTCGATTCAGGTCTTCGTATTATATCCTTAATTACATTTTTAAGCTTGCAACAACTTCATCACTTCAGACACTGACTGTCAATAAACATATATACTTTCACTGGAATCCTTCTGATACTTAGACAACGTCTTCATTTCTACTACAATCTTGAATGCTTCAATTACTGTTCTTCACTGACGCTTGAACATATAAATGAACTCCTTTCAGTGAGTATAATTTCAAGATTGTATCTGCCTTCTTTAACCTCTGTATATACCATGTCTCTTATTATTCAGATTCCTATGGTTCATACACTGTCTATCTTCAATCAATGCCAATTCACTGAAATCTTCTGATGACACTTATACACTGAATCTTCAACATTTCCGAAATCCTGAAAGTCTTTATCCTTTATTCTTCAATGAGGCATGAACATATAAATGAACTTATTTCAGTGACCAGTAAACAGACTTCAATCTTTCTTCTAATCTTTTGATTCTTTGTATTTGCCTTGTCTTCATTTCTTCTGATTTCTTGTGTAGATGTAGTATTATTTACCTATCTGGTTCTAGTGTTGTTCTCATGTTGAGTTATCACGTAACTGTTAATACAACTACGCAGTCTCACCAACACATAACAATGTTGGTTCTAAGATTGTAGACTCTATATGCTTTTCCAACTGCATACCCAACAAAAATACCTTCATCTGCTTTGGCATCAAACTTTCCATGTTGCTCAGTTTGATTCCTTAGAATATAGCATTTGCAGCCAAAGACATGAAGAAAGTTTAGTGTTGGCTTCCTGTTCTTGAACAATTGATAAGGAGTCATGCATTTTGCTTGATTGGCCAAAGAAATATTCTGAGTGTATCATGCAGTATTTACAGTTTCTGCCCAAAAGTAAGTTGGTAACTTTGATTCTTCTAGCATTGTCCTTGCAGCTTTAATAAGAGATTTATTCTTTCTTTCCACCTCTCCATTTTGTTGTGGAGTCCTTGCTGTTGAAAACTCATACATGATCACATTTTTTTCATAGAACAACCTCATTGCAGAATTCTTGAACTCAGTTTCATTGTCACTCCTGATTCTTCTTACTTTGAGATCCGGATGATTGTTGACTTGCCTTATTTGATTGATAATGATTTCACTAGCTTCATCTTTAAATTTTAGAAAATATGTCAGAGTGAACTTTGAGAAATCATCCACAATCACTAGGCACTATCTTTTCTTTAAGATTGACAACACATTGACTGGTCCAAACAAGTCCATGTGCAAGAGTTACCGTGGTTCTTTTATTGTAGATTCAAGCTTCTTCTTGTATGATGCCTTGATTTGCTTTCCCTCTTGACAGGCATCACACATTCCATCCTTTGAGAATTCAACTTGAGGAATGCCTCTTACTAGGTCTTTCTTGACTAACTCATTCATAGTCTTGAAGTTCAGATGGGACAGCTTCTTATGCCATAGCCAACTTTCATCTTGACTTGCTTTGCTGAAAAGACAAGTAATGAAATTTGCATTGGATGAGTTGAAGTCAGCTAAATACACATTTCCTTTTTTCACTCTTGTGAGAACCATTTTGTTGTTCTTTTTGTTTGTAACAACACAGGTTTCTAAATTGAATGTTACTGAGTTGCCTTTATCACATAGTTGACTGACACTCAGTAGATTGTGCTTCAGTCCATCAACCAAGGCAACTTCTTCAATGATAACATTGTCTTTAGAAATCAAGCCATATCCCACAGTATACCTTTTTCTATCATCTCCAAAAGTGATATTGGGCCCGCTCTCTCCTTGAAATCAATTAACAGGGTGGAATCTCCAGTCATGTGCCTTGAGCAGCCACTATCCAGATACCAAAGATTCTTTCTATTTCCCTGCACACATCAAAATCAAATCAAGTTGATTTTGATAACCAAGTTTCCTTGGGTCTTGCCTTGTTAGCCTTTTTTTAGATTTCTTAGGCTTTTCACCAGACTTAGGTGATTGAGAATCAAACTTAGTCCTAAGGGATTGACTATGAATCCCATGATCAATTATAGAATTATTATGCACAGTTTGATCAACATGATATGGCATAGAATGTGCTAACATGTTATTCCATTAAGGCATGCTAAAAGATATTTGTGGCATATTAAATGCAGCATAATAAGGATTTTGTGTAAATGGCATATTAGCAAATTGTGCAATTAATTTCTGTGCAGGTATAATAGGCATGACATTCATTGGTAATGTGGACATCTTGGAAAATGAGGGAGGTGCAGACATGAGTGCAGGCATAGCAGATTTGTAATTAACAGACAAATATTTAACACTACCACATTTAACACTGATTTTTCTTAGTGCATATTTGTCAGGTGTGTAGTTGTTATGTTTGTTAATTCCTACTTTTACATTCATGTTGATCTTCCTTTTAGAGTCTTCCTTGACTTCAATCTTTTTCAATTTGTCACTTAACTGCTTCATTGACAGATGCCCCACATTTACTCTTTTGTTCAGCTTGGCTTGACTTGATTCTCCTATAACAAAGTTTTTGGAAACTGATCCATATTTCTCATTTAGTTTAGCTAGCTTGGCTTTGCTAATAGGCTTCTTTTCTATCGCCAGATGTGGTTCCTTGTCTTTCGACGGATAATCCTTTTTGGCTATCGACGGATAAACTTCATCATTTTATTGACTCCTCATCCGTTGATACTTTTACCAACTCAGGATCCAGTTTCTCCTTGCTCTTTTTCCAGGCGTCTTCACAGAATGACTCTATTCCTTCAACCTTAGCAATTTGGGCATGTACATCTGTTGATGACTTCCAAGCATTGATTACCTCTTGCTCTCGTTCAAGCTGCTTTCTCAAAATTTCCCTGTTCTTCAAAGATTCAATAAATTCATCTTTTTCAATCTTACACTCTATCTTCAGTTTATCAAACTCAACGAATTGAGTTTCTAATACAGCATTTCTCTCACTTAAAAATAGATTGTTATCTTTAATTCTTGTGTTTTCTTTAGTGAGTGATTTAAGTGTGACACGTAAATGACATAATTATGTTGACATGTCATTTATAGTATCATTACACTCATCTTTAGAAAGGTGTGCTAGATTAGTAGTGATTACTTGATTTCTTGAAGAGCTGACCTCTGTTTCATCTGATTTAGCCATCAGGGCTAGGTTGACATTGCTAGGTTCTTCATCTTCATCTTCCCAATATGCTGCCTAGTTATTTTTTTGTGTCAGGAAAGCCCTTTCCTTCTCTTTGAAAAATTCAAAGTATTTCTTCTTATAGTCAACTGGCTCAAACTTCTTTTTCTCAGAATTGGGATTTCTACATTCATTGGTGAAATGACTGCTCAAGCCACATTTGAAACATTTAAATTTAGATTTATCCACCATGTTTCTGTTTGGCTTGGTTGCTCCAAAATTCTTCTTGAATCTGAGCTTGGAAAATCTTCTTGATAGGAAAGCCAGATGTTCATCTAGATCTTCTATTTCCTCCTGACCGATACAGTCTTCAACATCTTCTATTAACCCTTACCTTCACAAACCCTTGAGTTTGGTGCAGATTCCGCAACTACAACCTTCATATCTTTCTCTTTTTCATGTTTAGCCACAAGTGTAATAGATCCACCCTTCTTTCTTCCTTTCTCCAACTGCTCATCTTGCTCCATTTCAAGCTCACGGGTCTTTAAGATGCCATACAATCTCTCTAAAGTAAAATCTTTATACTCTTGAGAATTTCTAAGAGAGACTGTCATAGGCTTCCACTCCTTTGGTAGAGATCTAAGAAATTTCATATTCGAATCTTTTGTTTGGTAAATCCTCCCATACAGCTTTAGTCCATTTAATAGTTTCTGAAATCTACTAAAAGTATCATTCAAAGACCCACCTTCCTCAAAGCTCATACTGCTGTATAAGAAGTTGTATATTATTTTCTCTCACTTGCTCCGTTCCATCGCATATAACCTGAATTGTATCCCATATATCCTTGGTCGTCTTGCAGTTGATGACATTATCGAACATATCACTGTCAAGACCATTGAACAGAATATTTATGGCCTTTTTATCCTTGTGAACTGCTTCAATATCTTCATCAGTCCATTCTGACCTAGGCTTTGGGATGGTCTATTCATTTTCAGTTGCATTTTTAACATCTGTTGCAACCCTTCTAGAAACATGAGGACCATTCACTATGCATTTAATGTAGCTTACATCATGTGAGAGAAGATGAAGGTGCATCTTCACCTTTTAGTGGTGATAGTTGTCTTTATCCAGAAACAGAATCTTCACTCCTACATCCTTCTTGCTCATGTTAGTTTATTTTGATCTTTAAACTCTTAGTATGTGAAGAGCTTGCTCTGATACCAATTGTTATTCCCGAACAATCTAACAACAGAATTACAGAAGGGGGGTTGAATGGAATTCTGGTTTCTTTTTAGAAATTCAAAACTTCTTACTAATATATATATATATATATATATATTCAAACAAGGATGTTTAAAAACTTTCTGGTGGATTGATTTTTCCACCAGAGATATATATAAATATAAAAGATCTCTGTGATGCAAAGGCACACAGCTGCTTATAAGAGTTCTTACAAACAGAACTAGAGAGTCCTAAAAATACAGCTTACAAATGCTCTCTTGTTCTTGCTTGTATTAACTGTGTTAATTAATTGATCGATGTGTTTTTAACTCTTGTTACTCTTGGTTTATATATCACCAAAGTACATGTCTGATAAGACAAAACATACGTCTATTATCTAGGTTGAATCACATGTTTCTCCATTTCTCTAACCCATGCAATCCAGATAGATATAGCATCTTTGAACGTCCCTGTTTTGCATGAAAATGGAAATGCTTCTTTGATCTTCATAATCCTTATTACAGGCTGCCACATTCCATTTGTGTACAATCAACCCATGTGACTTTCAAGTTGCTTTCAACTGCTATTCAGATCTAATTGTTCTTTTAGACTTCAGCATTATCCGTTGCGTCTGTTATGAATCATCCATTGAAGGTGGCTTGAGTCATCCGTTGAGGTCTTTATAGATTATATGTTGATAGTGTTTCCTTACCACTTGATACTCTTTCACTTATGCAAAATTACAATGCATCATCTATTTATAGTTAGCAAGCCTATTCTGCATATCTTGCTAGTAGTCATCGTGATTTGGGAATTTCTAACAACTTCTAAACTTCTAATATATTGTATTATACAGGAATGTGCTATAGACTTATTTAAACATAAGTTACTCCATCACTTTGATGGTTACAAAATCATTTAACTTATCTACTTGGAGTGTTTTGTAGAGTTATCATCAAGCCACAACATATTCCTAACAGAAACATCTCATCAAGGTGTTTTACATGATCATCGGCTTACTTAGAGTTTACCAGCATATCGTCCACGTATACCTCTATCATTGTTTCTATATGCCTTTTGAACATTGTGTTTACTAGTCTTTTACGTAGCCCCGACATTGATAAGACCAAAAGGCATTCCGATGTAACAATACAATCCTCTGTCTATGATGAATGAGGTTTGTTCTTGATTGGGGCCATACATGGGAATTTAATTGTAGCCAGAGTAAGCATCCATGAAACTCAACAGAGAATGCCCCGCAGTAGTGTCTACCAACTAATCGATCCTTGGCAAAGGGAAACTATCTTTCGGGCATGCCTTATTCAAATCAGTGAAATCCACACAAGTTCTTCACTTCCCATTAGGCTTCTTTACCAGTAATGGGTTCACCAACCACTCTGGATAGAAAGATTCTTTGATCAATCCAACCTCCATAAGTCTATCAACTTCTTCTGCTAGGGCTATAGCCCTTTCTCCGCTGACTGCTTGATGCTTTTGTCGGATTTCTTTTTGATTGAGATTAATGTTTAACCCATGGCACATGACTTTCGGATCGATTCCAACTATATATGAGTGACTTCATGCAAACACATCGAGATTTGCCAGGATAAACTTTGTGAGTTCTTCCCTCAGCTTTGGCTCTAACTGAGAACCAGTCTTCAAACTTTTATTGGTATCTTTATCATCCACTGGGAAATAACATCTTCTGATGGACCCATCTTTTTCACATGCAAAGGAATGTATGGATCCAGGTCAAGGTTTTTATCATTTTTTATTTCTGTTTGAGAAGGAGCGCCCTCTTCGAGAGGGGCATCAACTTCTCCTAGAGCCATTTATGGTGAAGGCGCTCCGCTCCCTCTACAGGAGGGGCATCAACTTTATTTATAGTTCGCTTCAAAAATTGTAAAGCATCAACTCTCCCTTCAAGTTGTTCCCCATTAAAATCTCCTTGGACTATGTCACTTTCCATGAGCACCTCATCTTCCAAAAGTTCAAATTTTGGGACATCCTCTAAAAACAGGATTGTAGGAGTTGGTCTAGTGAAATACTCATCTTCATGCTCAACAAAGTAGTGAACATAGATTTTCTCACTTGGTTGTGCAATCATGTTCTCTGACTCATCATTCAAAATATTTCCGATTTCGCCATCTTTCCTTCAAAAACCTTTCATAGCTTGGCGGTAGAACTCCCGAGAATCATATTATGAACCTTTTATGCTTCCAAATATGTTAGAGGTGGGAAATTTGATTGTTAGATGTTGAATAGAAGTGATGACTCTCATTTCTCTTAAGAAAGATCGTCCAACCAACACATTATGAGCAGAATCTTAATTGAGAACCTTAAATTCGAGCATCTTAGTTACTAAAAGGGGACTTAAATTTGAACATATATAAAATAGATCTGATGATTACTGGATAGATTCGTTATACTTAGTAACCGTAAGAGATGAGGATGGGAATGTTACCAGTATGGAAGACTAAAAGTGAAGTTACGAATAAGATAGTATGCAACGGTAACTGAAGTTTTATTGACCAATGAAGGCAAAATGGACCCAATAAGGGGTAGAAGATATATGGAAAGGAATGGGCTCTTATCTGATTATTTTCCTAACTGGATTCCTTGTAATAGTTCAGAAGGACGACAACCAACTCATATAGTAATGACGACCATGTGTATAATTTTCAAAATTTTAAACCAGTTTTCCAAAGAGATTTTCTTCACAAAATTTTCCTAAAATTCCTTGGAACAAAATAAGTTTTAAAAACTTGGTTATCCAAATACTACTTGAGTTTCTTGTTCGATTCAGATTATCCAGATGAATACATATTTTAGAAATTAGTATGGTTCGTTTAGAAGGACAAGTGGACCCGCTATTACGGAGAAACTGTTTATCCAATTGCTGAGACGATTAGAGCATGAGGAGTATGTCGATCCACGCGAAGCTGAGTACGAGCAAAGAAGATTAAGGAAAAATCTAGACTTTTTAAAGGAAGAACGTTATTAGCAAAAGAGGCGACAAGTTGAACGATTAGCAACATAAGCGAAATTTGAAGTTATGTGCATAAATCTTGTAAGATTGTAAATAAAATCGTATATGAACGTGGAAGCGTGACGCTAAAGACACAAGACCTAATAAGTGGGAAATTATTTTAATAATCGATTCAAGAAAGCATTTCTGAGAACTTTCTAAAGGTGATATACGACTCGGCATGGGATCTATTGATCGGAAAAGCGTTGAAGCTGTAAATAGATAAAATGCGAATATCGACGAATGATATCATTCTTTCTTATCATTCTTATAAATCCCGAGTAAAGTATGAACTTCTTTCATGATCAGCTTTATAAGGTGATTGTTGAATCCCTTTCAAATCATTCCTTCTTCAAAGTATTGTTTCCTAATCGGGACAAGCAGTGTTATGGTGTGACGATTTGTCGAAATGATAAAGAGTCTGGTGGGACGCCACCTAATCATATGTTGTGTGCTATATGGTATGAAAGACTGGACATCTTGAGTACTAATATGGTTGTCTCATTTCTATTCAAATCATTATTCATTCTTTCTTCTTAAATCCTGATTTGTTGATTCATAAATTTCTCCGATTGTTTCCTTGTACTCTTAACCCTTACAGAAAGTTTTCAATCAGAATCATATACACAAATTATTTCTTGTGTATGGTCTACTCTTTGAATGTTTTAAAAAAAAAAAGCGAAATAAACCCGTGTAGCAGACGGAGTTACGTAACAAGTGTGGACAAGTGCAAGCCGATGAATGGTGAATATTTACTTGCAGAAAAGAGTCATTATGCCGATAACGGGATAGTTGAGAGAGCATCAATTTAAAGGCGGAAATCTGCATGCATGATACGCTTCGAGTCTGAGATTTTAGCATGAATCGGAGTAATTAGCAAATCGTATGAGATAAATTAACTAGAGAAATAATAAAATAAAGCTGTATATATCAGGTGAGGCAAATGATCGATTGGACAACAAAGACGAATGAAGAAATTCTTAATAATAACCAAATAATCGATTAAAATGTTGTAAAAATGATATCTCGATCATGTGGGAGATATTCATCATGAAGATTCAAAATCGAAGAAATGATAGATACGACTAAACTATAAGCGTGTTCATCAAGGGATGGTTGGACTTTCCCACTCAAGAAAGTGCGTTGTGGTAAAATTTACGCTTGTAGCAGGGTCGGCAAAGAAGGTTCAATATGGAAAGACACAAGGGGAGATGAAGGTATGGTGGTTTGACTACGATAATTTTTAAGATGTGAAGCTCTAAAACCAAATGAACTCAATCGCAAGATTTTAAGATTGTTGGTTGAGACCAGGTGTTGGTCATCAGAGGTTGAACAAGTTAATTAATAAGAACCAGTGTATATTACCAAGGATGGATGAATTGTTAAGTAGAGAGCTTTACTTAAAACATGAACTAGAAGAATTCTAGAATAATTTATAATTATACTCAGTATTGATATTCTGTTATAATCAGAAGATATGAGAAAGGACATGGTATCATCAGAATTGTTTGCTATAATCCTAGGTTGAACTAAAATATGGGTTGTACTGGTTAGTATTATATGCAGTGGTGACATAATGAATTTAGAAGGTGGCAGTATATTGGTATATTTAAGGATTGATTGTTGGTTGTTTGATTGTTGGTGTCGGCTTGAGTCCGACTGGTAGTCAATAATATAAAGGAGATGCTGCCCAAATTTTCAGAGATTACCCTACTTTTAAAAATAGAAAGTATACTTCTGTGTGTAATTGATATTCCTGTGATACCCTAAATAATTGTGATCTTGGTTCTCGAAAGAGGTTGTTACATCCAATTCGTCTATATATAATTGGTCTTTGATTTCATTTAGCTAGTCATCACTTGGTACAATTGATCAATGAAGTGAGTTAATTGGCTAATTGTACCAATTAATGGTCAGTTACATGGAGATCGATTCCAATTAGATTAAGTCAAATTTTGATATGACTTTCAAATTCGAAATCAAAATAATGAGGAATTGGGGAGAATTAAGGACGCTGGCAGAATTCAAAAAATTGTCACAAATGTGTGAGTTTTTGCGTGAGTAAAGACGCCTGTCATAATGAACAAGAGAAATAAAAAGTCACTTGTATGGACAAGTGAGGGGTATGTTTTCAAGAGCTAAAGATTTAAAATGAAACAACGAGAAGAAAGGAAGAAGGGAGATGGAATAAAGCAGAGATTAATAACTATACCATTATGGATTTCATTAGTCAATCAAGGAGATGTTATCATCTGCAACAAAGTTTTATTAAAGGACACCTTGTTTCTGATAATCATACAATAAATGATTTGTCAAGTATTTCTGTTTTGGACTAAGTGTAAGATATAGTTTTAATTCAGCTTCCGATTGATGTTGATACTTAGGTTGTTGTTAGATATCGAAAGTGGTATTAATACAGATGATTGATGTTTACTTCAGAATGGGATGTTGTGAGCATCAAAGTTCGTATTAATATCTAATTTGATATGACAGCAAAATGAGTATTAATGTCAAGAGTTCGGCTTTGAATAAGCTATGAGAATGAAGAACGGAGATGAAAAAGGAGGTGGAATCAAAAGGATGATAAAGAAACTATATAAGATGCCAGGATATAGGCAAGATATGGGTAACATGAACGACAACGAAGATGGTTGGAGTTGAGCAAGAACTATGACTGCACGATTAACTATCACCCAGGAAAAGCAAGCGTAGTAACAGATGCATTAAGAAGAAAGGAAAGACCGAACATGTTGACTTTGTCAGAAGAATCATACAAAGAATTTCAAAAGTTAAAATTTGATGCCAGGACTTGCAAACCTAACGATGCAAAAATGTATAGTATGATTTTTTAGCCAGGATTGCTAGAGAATGTAAAGAAATGTCAAGGGAAAATAATAGATTAAGATATTAACCGTTAAAGGAAAATATACATATATATATACTCAAAAAGATGATCAAGACATTCCCAGATTTTATTTCAGAATTTGGGATTCCAATAGTGACAGAATTGAAGGATGGGACCTTACAAGAAGCTTACAACTCAAGACATTCAGTCCATCCATGAAGTTCCAATGTGTATAGAGATTTAGAGGGAAATTATTGGGGGTCAGATATGAAGAAAGAAAAGGTGGGATAGATTAGAAAATGTTACACGTATCAAGGAGTTAAGGCGGGACATCAAAGACTAGACGGATATATTTCGCCAAGAAAACGTTATGGTGATGCCACCTGAGAACCAAAGGTGAGGAAAACATTAATTTCATTATTATTGATAGGTTATTTAAACCTGATCATTTTAATTTAGTATTAAACAGTTTATTCCATAAGTGGGTTAGTCGTTGCTCGAAGAAATGGTGGTACGTCATCAGATCCAGAAACTAATTGTAGATAATCAATATGGTGTGATTTAAAAATTTGACAAGAGTATTCAGAATACGATAAACTATATCGAACAAGAATGGTATGTACTACTCCTAGATGAACGGATATTAAGTAAAGCGGTACTAAAAAGATAGAAATTTAGTTGAACAATGATAACTCAAGAGATTCAAGCTACTCCGAAGATATGATACGAGACATAGATGTCAAAGAAGACTTCCTGATAGTATGGTATGAAAAAAGAATAAATGTTATTTGTGATTAGACGGCAAGGAAAGCATTGTAGTCAGTTTTGTATGAAAACTTCTTATAACCAAAATAAATGATAATATAGGTTAAAAGTATGACGGTGATGCCTCCAGGTTAATATAGTTTCTTTAAAACGGTAAGAGATCTTCGCTTGATAAACCTCTGCGGTTATGCTTCAAGAAAAACAAAATATGGTGATAAGTCTGTGCGTCAGTTATACTCAGTCGAGATTTTCTCGTTAATTCTTAAATCTCGAGAACGTTAGAAATCGAATACGCCATGGTTTTAGTATATCATTCGCAAATGGACGAGAAGATTAAAAGAACGATTAAAGTGCCTCGAATGCGATTCGAAGTTATTATGAACTAAGCTAATTGAATAGAGAAACATGTGGGAATATGGTTCAATAACCAGTAGCTATTGCCAACGTTCGTGAGCACAAATTATTAGAATTGCAAAGAAAAGATAATTAGTAAGCATTATGCTGGTTCCTTTTGAGACAGTAAAATAGTCGGGATAAGTGTAAGTAAGTTGGCTTCACCACCCCATTTTTAGCAGATTCATAAGGTATTTATACGTGTATACTCAGGAAAAGTAATTTAGCTCCATTATATATAAAATGGAGACTTGAGTTAAATTATATGAGCATCAGATAGATTATGATGCCAATAAGAAGCTGTTAAGTAGTGAGTGATGCTGCGAGTAAAAGTTTATGAAAAGTTGTAGGGTTGAAAGATCAACCTGAGAAAATGGAAGTGAGATACTTGAATATATCATTATCTGATCCTCAATATGATTCTGAGGACAGAATCCTTTTAAGGGGGAAGGATGTAACATCCGGGATATTGCGTGTAATTATTTTTATCAATAAATAATTTTTATATGATTATTATGTGATTTTGGTGAATTATCCGATGATTGGTGTGGATATGTGGATGCTTATATGTGCTAAAGTATAAGTATATTAATTTTATTATGACCAGAATAAAATGTAAATTTTTACGGTATTTTTCTAGTAATTTTTGGGTTGTTAAATGATTTTATATTGATTTATGAATTTATCAATTATTTTCTGAATAATTACAAAATTATTTTATAAAGCCGGGAATCGTCCGACTTCAACCGTTTTTACGTTTTTACAACCCGAAACTCTTCTGAAACCTCCTTCCTAACCTAATCTGGTAATTCCGGACATTTTCCGTGTTTTGACTTTTTCGATCCGGATTACGGTTTGACCCGTGCGCGGCGCGGCGCAAGATTTTCGATACGATAATCATTTCGGTGAATCAAAGAAACCCGTATTCTCGAAAGACGAGATATTATTACATTATTATCGTATAGAGTGTTTTATAAAAAGCACGGTTGGGATAATTATCCAAAACTGATATTAAATCGGATCGTTTTTGCAATTACTTAGCGGCTAAGTAACTAATTTAACGATCCAAAATGATCCAGAACGAACCAATATTCCAAAAATATATATATAGCCCTTTTATCATTTCATTTTATTCGTTTATTCATTACAACCAATAAAAATACAGTAAATACAGAGAAAAACCCTAGAAACCGATACGTTCCTGAGAATCAAACGTACGAACGAAGGCGTTATCGAACTCCGATTCGGGCGTGCAACCTATTAAAACGAAACTCTCGAAAAGTACTTTCATAATCAATCATCCGTTTTTATGCAGGAATCAAGGTATTTTTCTGATTTAATTATTTTATTTCGATTTATTTATGAATTAAATTATGAAAATTTGTTCTTGATGTTATTGATATGATTTGATGATTTCATCTTGTAGATAATATTTTTCTGGTCAATTTGGTATATTATATGTCAAAAACCGAGTTCAATAACATGTCCAAATGATGGTTTGATTCTCGAATTTGTAAATTAGGGTTCTTGATATGAATGTTCTAAATCAAAAATTGGGTATTTCTTTGGTAAGGGTTATTGGTTGAAATTAATGGCACCACGTTGTAGATCGTTTAAAATCGAATCGATTAGTATATCTGAAGTTAACAAACGATTCACGATTCGTTCTAATCGGAGCTCGCCGGAAAATCGGGCTGGGCGGCGGCGGAATCTTCCATCGACTATTCCGTTCGATCCATTAACTATTTGGCTGTTGTGATTCTGCAGAAAGATTTATGGACACCTAAAGATTATTCCCCGTAAATTTGATACGTTTCTGGATTGTTTTTCAGTTGACCGGAAAGCTTGGGGTCGCCGTTAATGGCGACCGTCGGCGACTGAAAACGGAGAAGACGGTAAATTACCGTTTAGCCCCCCTAACTTTACAGATTCTTCATTTCAGTCCTTGTACTTTTAAGATTTTATAAAAATAAGATTGCTGTTTAATAACGTTCAAAAATTTGATTTCAGTTTAATTAATTTCAGAAATGGTGTTTTCTTTTATAATATTTTCAAAAATTATTTTTTTTCCAAAAATTATTATTTAATTATTCTGAAAATAATTTTTTTAATTCAAAAATAAATTTTAATTAATTAATTTTAGTTGATAATTAATTATTTAATTAGTTAATTAATTTAAATATTAATTGATTAATTAATTTAATTAGTTATTAATTAATTTTAATTGATTATTTAATTAGATTTAATTATTTAAAATTGATTTAAAAATTCTAAAAAATAGTTTCTAGTTTAAAATATTATTTTAAATTATTTTCAAGGCTCGATAATTATTATAGAATTATTTTAAAGTCAGATTCGGGTAATCGAACCCTATTATTTAATTATAATTTGATTCGGAGTCCCGTTTTAATTCCGAAAAATGTTCAAAAATTCGTATTAAATTGATTCGGAGTCCCGTTTTAGTCATAACTTTTAATCCGTAAATCGGATTTGGGTGAAACGAAGGGTAGATAAAAGCTTATGATGTCTATGTGACGATTGAAATACTACGAGTATGAATAATTGATAGATACTTGTGATGTCTAGCAGAGTCAGCGAGGCATAGAAAAGGAAACCAGTGATCTATAAATAGAATCAAATTGTAGAAAGAGAAGGAAAGTGATTGATAAATAGAAGGAAGGCATAGAAAGAGAAGAAAGGTGGTTGATGAGTAAAATTGTTAGATGCGTACAAGTAAAGTGGAAATCGTCAGTGATAAGGCAAGTACTTCTGAACCTTTCTTTAAAGATATATTGCAAATATTTTCGAACTGTTTCATAACATGTCGTTATTATTCAAAATAACTCATGTTTTATATTGCAAGTGCTTTAAACTATTTAACCTTGAACCCTGATTCTTATTGATCTTGAGCCATAAGCCTTGTTTTTCATAAACCATTGATTGTTGAATTCCCAGATATGATCCAAACACATACGATACTACTCCACAAATACATATCTACCACATACTGATTCTGATATTGAGTTTCTTAACATACTAACCCTTATTCCTTGTTTAACAGAATACCAATTCTTGGAACCTTTGAACCCTTGGTCTTCTACTTTCTGATTCTTTCCTTGATTGAAAGCCAATCTTTTTGAATCCCTTGTTATACCTACTTGGTATTATGAATCACCCTATGCTTCAAGATAAATGTTGTTTATGATTCAGCTTATTGATTTACATTGGTTATCATATTGAATTGTTTTAGAATTGGATAGTTTTATAAATGTGGACCAGATTCGTGGTCAGGCCAGATTCGTGGTCATAATAGGCCAATGCGTGCCTTGGATCCAGTATATAGAGCAAAGTTGGGAGCCTTGCTCGGGGTTAGTGCGTGACTGATCAGCAGCCTAACCTTGGTTTTTAAAATGAAAAGTGAATATCCAATTCTAATCATTGCTTATTCAGAAACTTGATTCTTCTGAATCATTTCAATTAGTAATTGTCTAACCTCAATTGCTGCTATGATTACTTGCTGAGCTAGTAAGCTCACTCTTGCAAAAAAATTTATATTTTCAACAGTTGAAGAAGAAAGTGTTGGTAACGAGGATTCCCTGTCCAGTGTGCGAGCTAGGATTTCCGTTTAAGTTGGATCGAGCTAGCAGGAGCTTTATATTATAGATGAGTGGTGTAAGATTGTAAGTACGATATCATTAACAATTATAAGTTGAACTAGTTGGGTTTTGGTACGATGTAATAAAGGGTAAGGTTGTAGCTTATTTTCATACTTTAACTTGTTGCGATCCGTGATTGTGTACTAAAGGGTCTTTGTATATAATACTTTATATACAGGTTTAAATATTGTGGTGCGTGTTGTGAGCCCCAAACTTCTGACCCGAGTTTGGAGGGTATCACACCTTATTCTTGTTAACCTCAAAGATGTATTCAATTGAGGTCGTCAAGGGAGTATAACCACTTGACCCTCCGTCATAACTCGAGGGTGGACTCCATTATCTTCGGACACTAACAGCATTCACTCAGTTTGGACTTTGCCTATCTCTACGATATCTTGGTCTTGAGGACCTGTCTCTTTTCTTTGGCTTTCCCTTTTGACTTCCTTGTGAGACGGGGGGCACTTCTGCCAGAGATTGTTCCACGGCTTTAAAGGATTCAGCCTGGGCCAAAACATCCGCCATAGTATTGGATCTTTCCCTTGCAGATGTTTCCAAAAATCCGAACCTACTCCTAGCCCAGTTATCAAGAAACTTTTAATAGCTTCATTCGATGCACCCCTCACATTAGTTGACTCAGCGTTGAACCTTTTGAAGTAGGTTTTTAGGCTTTCATTTTTCCGTTGTCGGACATTAGCCAAGGTCATGACTGGTGGTGCATACCTCACCGCCACTTGGAATTTGGTCAAGAATAAGGATTTCATCTGATCCCAAGAAGAAATTACTCCGGGTCCATGATTCTGGAACCACTGCTAAGTGTTCTCTTTGAAGGTTGCCACCAAGAGTCTGCATCTTGCCAAGTTTGAAACTTGATAAACATCCATCTCTATATTAAATCTTCCTAAAAACTCAACCAGATAAGAACTCCCATGGAATTGTAAGTCATTAGTTGTGTACGATATCCTGCTAGTAATTGGGCTTCCCTTACCGCCCCCTAGAATGGCGAAGGAACCTCCGTTGTGGCCATAACTCTTCCTCCTTAAAGATGGCTAAGTAACCTCTTCAAGTCATTCACATTAAAATTTCCAACTCCAAGGATATTTTGTATATTAGGTTGCCGATCTTGAGGTTGTGGCGGTGGTGGCGCCGCTTGATTCCCACCTGGAGGTACCATTTGCTGATTAGTGGTCTAGCATCTGTCTGACCCCCACCAGGTATCGCCAGTATCTCTTGGTTCTGACCTTGAGTTCCATATTGAGTCTCACCTTGATTCCAACCATCAACTTGCGGAGTCTCACGATCATAAGTACGGGTCTGGGTGTCCCTTCGATTGTTATCCCATGCATAGTTATCTCTTCTATCTCGGCCAAAAGCACGAGTATCCCTATTGTCTCGATTATAGGTGTACCGACTTCCTTCCAAGTACCCGCCATGTCTTTCACTGAAACCTTCTTTGACGATCATTGCCATAATACCGGCCATATATATCCATCAAACCATGAGGAGGAGCTCTCTCATGGTCGCGGTGCTCCTCTTGATTTCCCAAAGGATTCAGGGGCACACGCGTTAAACCATGAGACGTCATATCTCCCTGGTTGGATTTTTTTTGCCGCTCCAGAAGTAGGATCCTCAAGTTATCATCTCCCAAACAAATTCCTAAACGAGTCTTCAGAGATGCGAAACTCTGTTGTTTATTGGTAGGAAAAGCCTCTGTTTGGCGTCGATCTTCCAAAATCCGTGTAGATCGGTGTGGGTGTGTTGCTATTCGATTTTCCACCCGCGACATCTCCCGTCCATCAGTATCTTCATCAACGAGTTCGACAATCGAAGTTGTATCATCAGAGTATAAATGGCCCATGGAGTGATTGGCACATGCCCACTGTTAGTTCAGCCATGGCCAACCGGAACGCCTTTTTCAACCATCGGGGCTTTTTCGGGTACATGAGCAGAGCGAGTATGACGGTGGTCTCTCCTTGTCTTATGTCGTTCCACCGTACTCAGTCTTGAATCGAATCCATTCAGAGCATCGCCCATGCTATACAACTGCTCCAACATATTTGCTAATCAGAACCGGTGATTGGCCCCCAAAGTTCGGGGTGGGGCGGTGAACCATAGTTGGAACATAAGGCTCATGACAACCAAAGTCATAGCCAGAACTTTCTTCATCATAAGAACTTCCATCATGATGACGAGACATCTTTCTTCCTATATGCAGATCTTAATTACCCCTCCTTCAAGCGTTAATTTGTTGAGGAGGAATATGGCAGCAACAAAATTCGAGGTATGTCACCGGATACAAGATTTATGATGGTGGTTCTTCGCTGAAAAATTGAATAGAGTGACGGTGGTTTTTTGCTAAAGACCTAATGGGCTTAGATTTCTCATCTCGAGGCCCAGTAGGAAACCTACTGAAAACTGTCTTCTACTAGCTTTAGGAATGACCGCCGATGAGGCCTAACCACAAAGGCTCAATGTTCGTCCACGGCTTCGAGACTTCGCGGATAAAGCATCTTCTCGACCGAGGATAACCCTCTGCTACCAGCTGTTTCTCTAGTCCGTGAACGCGGGTATAACCATAGTTTACCCCAAATATTGAATGCATCCATGTCCCCCGAATGAGGAACACCCATCAGATTACAGGACAAGCGATCCCAAGTTTTTGGGTGCAAAGTGCAGGATACACCGAAATCCCCCAATGAGGACAACCGTTGATTACAGAAACAGAACTTCCAAAACGCACACCAGAGTTTTACCTCACATCCATAATGAGGACACCCACTGATTACAGGAGGAAGCATTCCATACAGACATACCCTTGGAGGTCCCTGACCCCGGATACTACCTTCTTGTGGTTACATTACAGGAAGGAGTTCTTCCATAGAGTAACTGCAAAAAATAAGTTTGTAATAATTCTCCAGCATCCTCCTAACCATTCAAAGATCCCGTCTAAGTAATTTTTCAAAGTCTTATTCCAACCAAGTAGAACTTTAGGGCGCGTCTAAGTAATTTCTCATTATCTGCTTCATGTAACCAGTAAAAAAATTTAGTCTACTTGCTTGGCACGAGATATTTTTAATTCTAACCTACTCATTCTAAATTATTGTTCTTCGTAGTTCAGAACTTGCTTGCCCTTGGCAAAGTTTATTGGATTTTAACTACTCATTTGTATATTCGGAGTCCAAAATGAATTTGAACCATGAAATGCATTATTGTTCTAAGTTTCTCTTTTCTATCTGTGAATTTTGTAAATTAGTTATTCAGACAGGTTGGAAGTTTGGGAAGGATGGAGCTGAGGCAGCAACTGATATGGCGCATGTAACTGTAAGCTCATATGTACTTCCAACTTGTTCATATTCACTTCACACCTCCTTATATTTGAATTTTAAATGCAAATTTTTAGCAGGACTTGTATTCATTGTGATGTTAACTGAACATGTTGCTTTTATATTTGAATTTTAAATGCAAATTTTAACCAGAACTTGTATTCATTGTGATGTTTAGGATATTTACTGAACATGTTGCTCGTATATGAGTTTAATTGTCTCCCACCATATGTTAAATATCGGTAAGACTTGTCAGAATTCAGACAAATTATTATGTATAATGATGCCTAAGAAACTTTTAAATTGTTGAAGGGTGTGTAAAGTCCAGTACTGCTGGATAGCTTGTGGAACAGTGGATGCATTGTTCTGTCTGCTATAGATTGAGTGAAGACTGACAGAGAGATATTTACAAATTTAAACAAAGACAGAGTATATGCAAGTAAAATCTTAATTACATTCAAGCTAAGGTTCTAAACCCAGAATTCCAAAGCACATCAACAAAAGAAAAAGCTTATAACTTCATTTTGGCTTAGAAACAGAGATATGGAATCAATCTAGTTCTATAGCCCAAGAAAAAAAGACACAAAAGCAAAAAAAAAACAAAGAGTTTTAATAGGAAAAGGAAGGATTACTTCAGAAAGAAGTAATGGATCTCAGTATAATAAACAATCATGAAAACAGGAGGAGCAACGCTTCAGAACCTGATCTTAGAATTGTGATTTCCCAATTGAAGCAGGCCAGAGGTTGATCAAGGGAGACTGAAAATTTGTGTAATTACGTACGAAAACTGAACTGACCTACTAAACCAACTTAGATGTTGTGTATAGGATAAATGAAAACTGGAATGTGTTATCAACAACTTTTTCCTATGGTCGTTTTGTGCTAGTTCCTGCCAGCTGTTTAAGCTCGATGCTAACATTGGCGGCCTACACGGCAGAGAAGCGCACCAGAACGGTAGGTAAGAGATCCTACCAACGAAGAAGACTTTGCACTCAAACTTGAGGCTCTGGCATAGCTTGCTGCAGCTCCAGCACCAGATGAAGTAAAATATGCTCCATTTAGCATCAGGTCTCCTTCTGATCTCCAATTCCAGTGCCTCCACCTGTGTGCACGGAGATCAACTCTCTTCGTCACCTGCACATTCAAACCAACCAGGTAAAAATCTACACAAGTTAAGGGATTGTTTTGCTTCTTTTTTTGACTTCAATGACTAACCTCTTTAGCAAAAGGGTTTGACGGAGCAAGATATCTATTTCCCTGGCTGTTTATTGTGGGATCAGCACTGCCTCCAATAGCATACATTTCCCAGTGGGTATAGTCATTGTTCACGACGTGAAAGTATCCATGCCTACACCTGCAAATTAATAAAGTTTATGAAATTCCCGGTTTGTATAGTCATTGTTCACGACATGGAAATCCTTATTCCGAAGTGCCTGTTGGAATCAAATTTGGTGACACCAGCAACTTTTTTTTACCTTGGCATTCTCTGCATAAGTCCCTCTCCAAAATGGTTGAAAGCAATTGTTACCTGCATAGCCTTATCTCTCCAGTAGGAGTCGCTGTGGCCTAATAGCATCACCTGGTCATTGCATAATAGTCATGTTAATCAGAGTTGATATCATTAATACATGAAGTATAATGAGATATACTTGCAAGCTCTTATAGTTACCTCATTGTGGTGAGTGAAGTAATTGTTAGATACTGTAATTGCAGTTGATCCCATTATAGCATCAATTAGGCCATCAGCGCATTTTGATAGAGAATTGTGATCGATCCAAATGTGACTTGATCCAAAAATGGAAATACCATCCCCATCAGCCATTGTTCTCCAACCATAATGACTTGGTGAGCTTCTAACCATGGCATTGCCAGTTCGTCTACAATCATGGATGTTGAGTCCGTGAATTATAATATTGGTGACGAACTGAATGGTAATGCAAGCCCCATTTGCAATATGGACAGAATGTCCTCGAGCATCAATAGTTTTAAAGCTGTTCATGATTAGTTCTTGTTTTAGTGTGATCACCATGCTTCGTCTGAAGACAATCCATAGAGGCCTGTCTTGGATTACAGCATGACGAAGTGTGCCTGGTCTTGGATTTACAGGGTCATCGTCATTTGGGTTCGTGACCACATAGTACCTGCCATCACGACCACCAATAGCATTACGTCCAAAACCAATGGCACAGTAGGCAAGTCGCTTACGGTTGCGTTCCCAGTTCCGGTCACAGCGCCAACAGTCATCAATAGGGTTCCCTGTTCCACAAGAGAAGAAACCCAACTTTCTCCTTTCAGTGCTATTTTTAATTTCCCTGCAAATTTCACACTCTTCTGTCAGCTTGGCATATCTTAAAATGATCCAAATCTTTAATATTAGTCAAATGGCATTGCATATTTTTCGCTTATTTATAACAATTTCACAGTAGGATGTAGTGTGGATGCAAAGAGGGGCGCCAATTGATTGTATAGGCAAGACAAGTGGCATTGCATATTTTTGCCTTATTTATCATAACACTTTTATACTAGGAAGGATATAGTGTGGATGCAAAGATTTTACACTAGGATAGGATAGATCTGTAGGAGAATTCTGAATTTTGGTGGGAGAATCACTTGATTTTATTTATTGTCTTCAAAGATTGCATTCTTATATAACTTTGTAAATATTGTATCATCTTTTCCCCTAAATTTCCAACTTATCAAATTTGTTTGTTCTATAGTATTTGTTGTCAGAATTATACAAATCGCCCTTGAGAATTGTGGATCATGCCGCCACTATTGAGTAGAGGAAGGGGCATTGAATAGAATTGCGATCCATGGAGAGATCAACACTGATCATCTTAAAACAGACATTGTGTTTTGAAATGAATACACGAGGTGGGGCTATAAATTCACAATAATGTGGTGTGGGTGGGGGGGGGGCGATGTATGTTTTGTAGTAGATGAGAAGCAAGTAATAAAGATCATGGACTACCCGTTATGGCAAGTTACTACAGATTAGTAACATTTCTCAGAAGACATTGCCCATACAGAAACTCATGTGGCCTACACCAGTTGTATTTTACATGACACTCAGCAAAACAGTTTTACCAAGTATGCATCTTACGTTACGCCGGTAACGGTTTTGGTCCTTTTGGAAATTTATTTGCCAACTCTACCATTTTCTGCAATGAAGTGCGACGACACTACCTTAGGTGTTAATAAATATTGCGTATATTAAAGGCTTGATATGCGGATCTTTGTTTGTATTATTTACATGTAAGGACTGTGGATTGACTGGCAACAAGAAAGGGAAAACCCATGCAACAGTATGTAGAACGTGGGAGGGGGTCCTTAAAGCAACTCCAATGGACTTCCCTATTTTTATCCCCTAAAATATATTAAAGTAAAGGTTACCTAAAATATAGGTAATGAAAAAGCTATTTCACTCCAATCATATTCCCTATTTTGCTTCCCTATATTCCTAAAACTATACTTAATTATTATTTTGGAGAGAAATAATTGAAAAAGAAGAAATGAACAAGAAAAAAAGGTGAAGAGAGCAGGAGAGAGAGAAGAGAATGAGCGAGGTTTGATGAGCGGGAAGATTTAGGGGAGACAATTTTCTTCCCCAAACATGGGGTTCCATTTTCTCTCACCTAAAAAATATGGGGAAGGGGGAGCACCGTTGGAGAAACTTATTTGAGGTTCAATCCATATATATATACAGCTGGAGGAGAAAATAGGTAAGGGCTCTATGCATTGGACTTGCTCTTAGTCTCCCATCTCTCACCGTATCACCGCCACTAAATAACAAATTTGTTGATGAGTTATTTGCGTTACATGCATGGTTCCCATATCTGCAAAACAACTTCTACATATTTAATACATGGGCACTAGTCTACGTCAAGGGGTAATTAAATCATCTGTGTGCGGACACGAAAAACCCTCACATCAATTTCAAGGAACAGATGGTTATGTTACGTTATGATTGTCGTTTGTGAGGGACCGGGAGCCGGGAGGCTTAATACATTCCTACTCTAATGACCCATGTCCGATAAAATAGTTAAACACTTGATTATTTGATAATGAGTTGGATAGACAACGACAATAAGCAAACTTATATGACGTACTCAATAATTATTATTGTTGTTTGAGAAAATAAATTATATTTATAAAATGCAAATACGGGCTTACATGTTAACCATGGTTGCAATTGATTCTGGATCATCCACGGCATGCTCATGCCTAAAAAAGAATAGGACACAACACCGACAAAGTCACAATAATAGCAATGCTAACAGTTTAACTGTACTTAATTGTATTGCGTAGGTAGAGAAACTATTTGACTGATAAAAGTTAAAGTAGCAGATAAAAATGTAAGATTTGTTCTGTAAAGAGAGTCATGTGAAATGATTGTGTAACTATAAGAGGAAAACCGTAGCTTATATTTCACACACACACTTTTGAAGACAATATCAGAAGAGATGCCATCGGTGCGAGACTTTTATTAAAGAGATACACTTATATTGTACTGTGTACAGGTTGGCGTCATTTTCAAGTGTCAAATTAAATTGATAAGGGTAACAACAAAATATGCAATTGCAAACATCCCAAGAAAATCAACATTTTAGTGATTTGAAAGCATTCGCCAGTGGATTACAAGTTTTGGGCAATGGGAAGAAAATAGATAAAATCTCAAATTTACATGCCAAGTTGGGTTGTTTTTTTTTAACCAAGTTTCCACACCAGTTTGCACAGGCACGCTCAATTAACTTTATAAAGTTAGCTAGCACAACAACCCACAGTCATGACAGCATACTTCAATCTGAGTGTACACATGAAGGCCAAATTGGGTTTCACTATTGGCCATTGTAGTAATTTGATGTTACGATTCACTAAGGCAACAAGATTAATGATTCATTCAACTATTTAAGCTAAAAGGTTATGATTGCCAGAACGATTCTACTTATTATATCAGACTGAAGCACATGCAATACAACAGGCAGAAATCATGCAGATGAGACGGCGTAATGCAGTTGAAATACAGGGGAGTACTTACTTGTAGGCGCCCATTGTTGTACCACTTGAGCTCTGCAACTGAATTATACCTTGGCCACTACAAATTTATTTATTCTTATTCGACAGAGAAATATAATTATAACGCAATCAATAATAAGGATTACAGAGCTCGTAAGAATCATAACGCAATTCAGCCAAAATATTAGTCAGTTGAAACGAACTAGCTAGCTTGATCAAGTTTCAAACCTTTTCTATACTATCCAAAAAACTGGAAAAGTAAAACATTTCAGATAACTCAAAAATGTGGGCGCGCAGCGCATTGCAATGTGCTTTCTGCTTTCTGCTGTGATAAGCTATACAAGTACAAACCTTGATTTCGGATGCTCGCCACCAGCTTCTGCAACAGCTTTGACAATGAAGAAGACCAGAAAAATGCAAACTAGTCGCAACAACACCTCCATTGTTGTACTTGTACCCTTTTAAAGTAGAGTGCTTAAGTTTTCTCAATTTTCTCCCAGACTAAATTGAAGGTTGATTGCAGTTGTCCTTTTTATAGGACAAAAAGTGAGATTAAATTTCGTGCGGTCCTTAAACTTGTAATGATTACCTAATAACTGTGCTTAACGTTGAAATTTAGAGAAAAATATTACTCCATCGGTCCCAATTTAAACAATCTCCACCTTAAACGATTTAGTTTGACTAGTATGATTTTTTAAAAATAAAAACTTGATTTTTATATTAACCAATTTTATATGAGTCAAGATAATGGGTATTAAAATAAATATATTATATGTCCGTGATTGCGGTAATTTTAGAAAAAATTTCTAAAAAAAATTGATTTTTTAAGACGTCCAAAAAACGAAAGTATATATCTATACTATACTATAATAGCCGGAATGGATTATAATTTGTAATTTGATTAACCCTTTATTTTGGTTATCCCTTTCCATCATGACCGTCGGATCTTCTTCATCAAATAATCACAGCCGTTAGATTCAAATACTAAAAAAAATACATTCCACAAATTCTCAGGTTCGAATCTCATCAACAACAAACATTTATATTATTATTTATAAAGATACATATAAGTTCTCATGTTCGAATTCCGTTAACAACAAACATTTATATTATTATTTATAAAGATAATATAAGTTCTCAGGTTCGAATCATAATCATGTTAACAACAAACATATATATTATTTATAAAGATATATAAGATTTCAGATTGAAATCTCACTCACCAAGAACAAACACTTACATTATTATTTATGAATAATATCGCATCAATCATATAATATATACATTATTTAAACCTAACTTGAAATTATAATTATATAATCATTATTTAGTATTTAATTATTTATATAAAATTTTAATAAAATTATACAAAATAGAATTTAAAATATATAAATATTGTCACGACCCGTGCGTATAAAATAGAATTTAAAATATATAAATATTGTCAAAACTCGTGCATCGCACGAACCATAAGCTAGTATCATATAAAATGTGACGGGGGCTAATAACTTGGCTTGGCCACTTCAGGCTTACTCTGCCTTTCTTAGTACTACTTCGTTGTTTTACAAAATTAGCAACATCAGTACAAGACAGAGAGTGTGTATATATATACTAGGTGCTTTGTGTAAAATTTTTAAATCTTGACATTGATATAAAGGCCCTGCTTGTAAATTAATGTTTTGATCAAAGATTGGTTTTTTTTAATAATATTAGAGAGTTTTGATCTAATAAAATCTTTAATATTAGTGTTTGGTAGTTAATTCTTTAAAATAGTAATTTGGTCCAAAAAAGATAATTTTAAACAAGTTACTAAGAGAAGTTATGTTATTTTTTCAAGTCATATATAAAAAGACTAAGTGAAACATGTGTTTACCGATGGTTTTGTTCAAGATAATTAAATTCAATTAGTTAGTCAAACCAACTTCTTCAATCATTTACTAAAAATAGTTTATTCAATTTGTTACGATCAAGACCAAATCCAACAATGTCCTATTAGGTTACTTATATATATATGATATATATTAACTTTTAGTAATTTAAAATATGATTTTGAATTTTAACTCCAACAATGATCATTATCTTCATTTCTTATTATTATAATAATAATAAATTTGAATGACATTTAAACAAAAAGAGAGAGAGAGAATAACAAAAAAAGAATAGAGAGAAATTAAATTTTTATCGATAAAAATGATATAAGGAATGACGTGTGATTCCTTAAAAATAAGATATGAGAGAAAGGTGTCTTATTAATATAAGAGCAAGTATATCAGCTCTTTTATATGAGCTCTTAAGTTCAATTATAAGGATTTTGACAAAAAAAAAATGGCGCTCCAATAGTGTATTAGTGCTTCCTTAGAGCAAGTCTAACAATGTCTTAGTTGAAATTTTAAATATAATATAAAATATTATGTCCTAGTAATTTAGGACATATTTCTCTTGCTTGAACTCCAACAATGTGTCTTGTTTTCATTATATATTTAATATTTTATTATTAAAAGTTTACTTTCATCATTAAAGTATAATATATAATAAGAGAGAAAGAGAGAGTGTACCATAATATATAATAAAATATGAAATAGGGCAAGGAGAGAATTGACTTAAAAATAAGATGAAATCCAAAAGTGCCTTAAAAACTTGTCCTAAGTTACAATTTGAGGCACTTTTGATAAATAAAATGCTCCAACAATGTCATAGTGGTGCCTTAAAACACTAGGGCATTCATCATGTGCCTCATTTTTAAGGCACCACTAAGTATATCCTATCTCATTTATTTCAATTAAAAAAATTATTTTCCTTCATTTTTACACATCTCTCTGTTCTCATCATTTTACTTTCCTTCATTATAATTTAAATATATTATTATTTTAGTAATAAGTCACAAATATAAGAAATATTGTTGAAACTGATATACAATAAAATTGTCTTAAATCACTGGGACACAATATTTTATTATATTTGTAAGGCATTTACTAGGATGTTGTTGGACTTGCTTTAAGGCTCAAAGAGGTTGTCCTAGTGATATAAAGAATCACTAAGATATTGTTGGATCAAATTTTTGTCATATGCCCTAAATTTTAATTTAGGACATCATATAAAGCATCTCTTGGACTTGCTCTTAAATCACTAAGACATGACATTCATTATTTATCTTTAAGAAACCTCAAGTGCTCCCTTATAACATTTTTAACAATAAAAAATTCATTTTTCTCTCTTCTTTTTACTTTTTTCTCTCTTTTTTTCTTCCACTTTTTGTCCATATTTTTTCAAATTTATTAATATAATAATAATAAGGAACGAATATATAGATCATTGTTGGAGTTGAGATTCAAAATCATGTCTTAAATCATTAATAATTAATATTTTATAATATTTATAAGGAAATCACTAGAACACTGCTGGACTTCCTCAAAATAACCACTAAAATATAATGTAGTATAATTTTATGTCATATTTCTTATATTTAAACTTGAAAACATATTTAAGAAAACTTGTATTGCTCTAACAACCAGAGCAAGTAAAAATGTCATGGGGACCGTAAGGCCCTGTCTCGTGATGGGGTTGTCGTTAGGGGTGTGCATTCGGTTAACCGAAATCGAAACCGAAATTTTTTTCGATTAACCGAAACCGAAATATGTCAAATATGTCTACCGAAAATCGAACCGATTTTAATTCGGTTAGAAACCAAACCGATATAATTTTTTCGGTTAATAACCGAAAACCGATTTCGAAAACCGAAATTTATTTAAAATATAAAAAATTGACAAAAATAGATATAATTTTTTAGCCAGGATTTTATAATAAAAAAATTATATACAATACAACAGAAATGATACATAAAACACATGCTATACAAAGAATAAATGGTTGGTGAGTACATGTACATGACATGAGGGAGTTAATGATCTCCAATAAACTTACATAATAAGCATATCAGAATAAAAATTACCTGTCAATAACTATTTACACCAATTAATTTTTATTTATTTTAATATTAACATGAGCTTAAAATACATGAAATACATAACCTGCATATACATTCGGTATTAAAAAGTTTCTACGATGTGATTATAAATATAACATATATTAAAGGTATAAATATATATATTAATATTTATTATAATAATATATAAATATTTATTATTATATTATTTCGGTTATTTGGTTAACCGTGGTTAATAACCGAATTGTAAAAAATGTACTACCAAAAACCGAACCAAATTACATATTTTGGTTAACCGAACCGAAATTATTTCGGTTATTCGGTTCGGTTTTCGGTTAACCAAACCGAATGCACACCCCTAGTTGTCGTATCTTGACAGGTTGTCGTTTTAATCTGAAAAATTAAATGTCAAACTTCGCATATTTTTCACCAGAGGTAACGGACCAGAGCAGAGTCCATATAATTCAGGAAAAATACTTTTATTCTGCAAGAATAGCTCCAATACTAGATGCACTTACATTTTATGATAAAAATATTTCAAACAACTTATATTTTATTTATGGCTGAATGATAATAAGAAATTAAATGCGTATTTGCATCTTTGGTTACATCTTTGAAACTGATTCTGCAGTTACGCATATTTACGTCTTTTTATATAATTTGAGTTGCATATTATTGACCGTGCAACAAGTGAAAAAGAGTTCGTCCTAAAGTAAAAACTCATATTTACTCCACTTATTAACCCTGAAATTCAGAATTTTAATTGAATTAATGCTTGTTAGTTTAGCTTAAATACACATGTAAAGTTTGTGTATACATTATGTTTGTACTAAATTTTCAAAGTAGAGTTGCTACTCCCTTTGTCTTTTTTATTTGTTACTTTAAATTTTACATATATTTTCAATGGTTTTGACCGGCTAATTAGAAAGATAATTTTAAAAAAAATTATAATATAATTTATCTATTTTTATTTACAAAAAAAGTTATAAACGATAATTATAACTAATCGTTCAAAATACATAAAAATGTATGCAAAAGTTAAAACGACAAATAAAAAAAAATAGAAATAGTATAAAAATAAAAGTAAGAAAAGGAGCAGGTAATTATTGTAGATGAACTTAACACAGCTACAGTATGAATGACGGTGGTTAAGATTTACTACAATCAAGAAAAATAGAAAATGAATCACACCGACTCATGAAACAACTCTACCTGTACATATTAATGACAACATTCTATCAATTGAATGCCCCCGATCTACACTTTCAATCTCTCTTTCTCCTTCCCTCAAGTACAATACATTTACACATTAGTAATATTTGTGCCATCTTGCGGATTTTTTCCGTCTCAATTTATCAATTTTAATCTGACTTTTTATAAAAAATTTTGATTATATATTATATTACTTTTTAGCTAAAATTAAATTAATTTGGTTCTAAAATATGAAACGAGATAAATAAATTAGGACGAGAAGTAGAATTACAAAGAAGGGTGTATAGAATTCTCTACTCGAATGTTCTGACCTTTAAATTTTGATAACTTAAAACTTATACGATATGTTCTGTCCTTTAATTTTTGTTTAGTTTTGTAATCATGTGATTCGAACAAGTACAAAGGTTTGGATTCACTTGTTTTGTATTATCGTGTAATAAATAAATATATAAATAAAATTGAGTGTGGGATTAATTTGTCAGCTTCCACTTCCCAACCACGGGGCTGTATGAAGCTCACATTTGTGTCGGTTAAGTAGATAAAATTATATACACACGCATGCACACATACGGCAACCATGATACACACCTATTCGAATATATGTATTGTATACATTCACATATACAATTACATCTTCGGGACGCTTTTTGGATAAAACAGAAATAAAAATTATTCGGTTTTAGAAATTTAAAATCGAAATCATAACTGAAATCAACGGTAAAATCTCGGATCAAATTTTATAAATTTGATTTTAGTTATAAGACAACTTCAAATAAAATTGAAAAATTAAATCAGAATACTAAAACTAAAAAATTTAGTTTACCGATCACGCCATACTGTGACCGGATTAACAATGAAGTTTTGTGCTAAGAGACTGAAGCAGTGCCCTTTACTGTCTTCTACTCTCAATTAAGTCATTTATTCCTCAGATTGTTTAGATTGTTTCTGGTAGTGTGCATATATGCATTTATTTTAATTATCCAAATGGTTCGGATTTTTTCTTTTCGGTTCCATCCTATAATCGGAATCGTATAATGGTTTCGGATTCTAAATTTTCAGGTTCCGTTTAGGTTCGGTTTCATTTCAAATTTACATGATTTATTTTTATACGATTTTTAGCAATTTTAATTTTAAATTTATTCGATTTTTTCTCGGCCCTACTTTGACGTGCTTCTATACGGGCTAAGTAGTAACTTAGGTCACCATTCATATACGTGGGAATATAGGATCCGTTTACATTTCTTTACAAATAATTTCATCCTAGTTCTTAGTGTTTGTTGGGTTGACAACGGGAAGTTATTTATCTTGTAAGTTGCATTTGCTGTGAAAATTATAATAGTCGGAAATTCAAAATTTTGTTTGATTGTTATATGTTAGAATAATAATATAAGATTCTGAAAAGTATCTTCTTCTAATATCTTTAATGTTTTAGAGTGATCATCAAAGTTTTGATATCATGTTAATGAACTATTTATTTTAAAATCTCAAGAAGTCAGAAGAAGCCCTCTCCCAATATCTCATATTATTATTCAAACACTCTACTTTACTCAAAAATTCATTTATAAGTGAAATAGTGGATCACGGTCGCCAAATTATTGGGGCATTAATCTGCTTTTCGTGTTCACAATAAATTATGAGGAATACTGCGAGTAACATAGAACAAACATGAGTTTTTTATCGATCTAAGCTCTAATAACATATTAAAGAGATCGATTCTGTAACATTATATAAGCACCATGGAAAATGCAAGTTATCATAAAATATATTGGTGAGTAACTTCCTATATCTAATAGGAATTCAAACTATCCTTTTAGTATAACTTCACCTTATCTTTTGTTAACCAAGCAAGTAAATAAAATGACGTTTCATAGGTATTATTAGTTCTTGGGTATTTTTTTGTTAATCTATCACTATAGTTACATATTTTCTTATATGAAGAACAAAAATCTGTGACACATACGGTGGATGACAAAACTATTTGACTTGAAATAATAAAATATGTTACTTTGGGAATGATCCTCGTACGAACCAGATTAGTTCCGGGAAGTGAACACCAAAATCGGTAATACATGTAGTAGTGCAGCAGTCATCGCCGGAATCAGTTGCACTTTAATTGGGGGGGGTGTTGTTGAAAAGAGAGGCTAATATTCTAATTTATGGCAAATTGGAGTCGTAACTCGCAAGTCATAAGAAGTTAGAAATCAATTAAAGCTGCTAGCTTTTCAACGACATGCCAAATTGCAGTTCCTCAACATGCGCTCTACAAAATTAATATGGGTCTTTCAAATGTGTGTAATTGACATACAATAAGCACTAAATTTTATTAGTTTGATATATTTTTATTGGTGGAGTTGTTGTAAATGCAGGGGTCAATCAATATTTATGATTAAAGGACCAATTAAAATGCGTCAAATTCATTGGAGTAAGTGATTATTATGTGCTCTTGGGCACATATTAGAAAACCCGAATTAATATTATTGTTTCACTTTGCGTACACCTCTGTGCCGAGAGGAAGTAAGTGCAAGTAAGTATTTTTTTTTCAAGTGTAAATTTGTAGTATGAATTTCACAATAATTTGTTTATGAAAATGATATGGGCTTAAAAATAGCCTAAAAATATAATTAATGTCGAGTTAATTAGATCTAATACCTTTCAATAATGAAGCCCAATTAATGAGGCCCAAAACCCAGATTATTTATTATTTTCGTAGTTGATAAATATTGGAAAAATCAGCTATTAAGATAAGTTCTAATGAGGATATAAGTCCTTGTAGATAAGCTTCCAAGGGACCTAATTGGATAAGGAATCAACTTCCTACCTCCTAGGACTTCAAAGTCCATTCTAACTCCGATACTTGCCCACTAAGTCTCTTAGACCTATTCTAATTCAAGGGGTTCTACTCTTATATAAAGGGTATAACCCCATCAATCAGAACTACGTTTTTTGACTTGATTCTCTAATTCACAGAGATACTTAGGCATCTCGTAAAGACAGAGTTAAGTTACGAAACACGAGAGTAGCCATTAAAGGCCTTGAGCTCCCGAACCTTAGTAATAAATACAACAGTTAATACACCGTAAGTTTTTATCCATAACATTTGACGCCGTCTGTGGGAAAGCATAACAACAACCATGGCGAGAACACGGAGTGGAAACAACGCCCCCGAAGGAACACCAACTGGAACAACTCAAACGATTTCGTCAACGGTGGAGATACCCCCACACTCGTCCTCTGCCTCTACCCAATGAGGAACCTCGATAGGGGCAACCGAGCCTCAGCTCAGGGGCGGCAAGACGATCAGAGGAGAAATCCCCAGCCCAGAGGACCGGTGATAAACGTAATCTTTGGAGGACCACAACCCTGAGGGCCAGTGATAAATAAAATTTTTGGAGGACCAACTGCTGCAGGTTAATCCAGAAACCCGAGGAAAGCCTATACGAGAGAAGTTATGCATATTGTCGGAGAAGCCCCGAAGAGGGCTAGGACAGGAGTAACAATGACATTCGATGATTTTGATTTAGAGGGTGTCAAATTTCCTCATGACGATCCCCTGGTCATAACACCAATAATAGGGAACAGCCTGGTGAAGAGGGTCCTTGTAGACAATGGAGTCTCGGTGGACATTTTGCTCCATGATACATTTTTAAGGATGGGTTACAATGATTCTCAATTAACCACGATCGATATACCGATATATGGATTCGCAGGAGTGGAGTGCCCCGTCGAAGGGATAATTAAGTTGCCAATGACCATAGGTCAGGAGCCAAGACAAACAACACAAATGTTGGACTTTATAGTGGTAAAAGCTGGATCAACTTATAATGCAATCATGGGAAGAACGGGAATACATGCTTTCAAGACTGTCCCTTCTTCATACCATTCAGTGATGAAGTTTCCCACCCGGAATGGAATTGGAGAAGAGAGATGAGATCAAAAAATGGCAAGGAGTTGTTATGTGGCGTATCTTAGGGCTGATGGAGTTGGGGGGCAGGTTCTGCCTATTGAAGATATGGATATCCGTGAAAATGATGAGAAAAGAGGGAAGCCGATAGAAGACTTGGTTCTGATTCCTTTGGCTCCCGAGGATCCTGAGAAAGTAACTTTCATTGGAGCATTACTGGAAGAGCCCCATAGAGAGAAGTTGGTGAAGTTTTTACAAGAGAATAGTGATGTGTTTGCATGGTCGGCAGCTGATATGCCAGGTATAGACCCGGAACTGATCACTCACAAACTGAACGTGGATCCAAATCGAAAGACTGTAAAGCAAAAGAAAAGAAGTTTTGCTCCAGAGAGGCAAGAAGCTATTAAGCAAGAAGTAGAGAAGCTCTTGGAGGCTGGTTTCATTGAAGAAATACATTTTTAGGAATGATTAGCAAACCCTTAATGGTGAAAAAGGCTAATGGAAAATGGAGGATGTGCGTAGATTTCACCGATTTGAATGACGCATGCCCTAAGGACTGTTTCCCATTACCAAGGATATATACATTACCAAGGATAGATACATTGATAGATGCTACTGCTGGTCACGAGATGCTGAGCTTCATGGATGGATTCAGTGGATATAATCAGATCAAGATGCATAAGGATGACATCCCAAAGGTATCATTCATTACTGACTTTGGTGTTTTTTGTTATCTTTTTATGATATTTGGTCTCAAGAATGCAGGAGCCACCTATCAAAGGTTGGTAAATAAGATTTTCAAGAACCTTATTGGCAAAACTATGGATGTTTATGTTGATGACATGTTAGTCAAGAGTTTATTAAAAGCTGATCACATAACCTATTTGAGGGAAGCCTTTGAAGTGTTGAGATATCATAAAATGATGTTAAATCCCGCAAAGTGTGATTTCGGGGTGGGATCTAGAAAGTTTCTAGGTCTGATGGTTTCCAAGAGGGGAATCGAGGCCAACCCTGAAAAAATAAAGGCTATCCTAGATATGGAACCACCGCGTTCCATAAAGGACGTTCAGAAACTCACTGAAAGAGTTGCAGCTCTAGGACGTTTCATCTCCAAATCTGGAGACAAGTGTTTGCCATTCTTCAAATCCCTGAAGAAGGTTTAAGATTTCGTATGGACTGAGAAAAGTATTTTCCAGTGAAGATACAATTGTTTAAGGGGGGTTGGATACAATTGTATAAATGTTTCGAACAAGTAATAAAATATACCAGCTTTTTATATTTCTGATAAAAACTGTTACAAAATCCTCTCAAGAAATACTGATGTTCTTAAGAACTGTTAGGTCGAATGATACTCGAGATCGATACCCTAAGTGATGACTTAAACTGTGTTTATATACTACACAGCTACAACAAATCAATAACCTGTAGACAGATCACTAAACTTCCCTTTTGTTTTATGCCATATCTCTCTCTTTAATTTTAAAACTCTCTGCAAATATTCTTTGCATGCTTGATCAGCTTTCCTCCAATCAACCTTTTCTTTTTCATCAACCTCTGAAGTATGAGGAGTGACTACTGGAGTAAGGATTGAATCATTTAATGCTTCGATCACCTTTTCATCAGAGGCAAAATCAGTTATCAGGTTCATAGCATCAGGATCTGCTTTTACCTCAGGATTTGTGTCTGCATTAGGAGTTACATGCTGATTTGCTGTATTAGCTTGATCAATGTCAGTGGTTGATCTCTTCTTCCTTGGTATAATCAACTCTTCTGGCTTCTGAACTTATTCATCTTTTTCATGTCCTTCATGTCCTTGTACAGGAACATACCCTTCTCTGGATAGAAAATTCAGAGAAGTAGAGTTAAATGCAGTCACTTGACTTGATTTAGAAGTTCTTCCTCCTCTTCCTCTTCCTCTAGCTCTTGTAGATCTCCCACCTCTTTTTCCTCTTTCTTTAGAAGTGTTAGCTTCAGCTTCAATTTGAGCCATTAACTCCTTTTGTTGCATAACTGCTTCTTCAGGTGTTAGATCAGGAAATTCTTCAGTTATATACCCAAGAGCACTCCTAGCATTCTTTTGCTCAAATTTCTTGTCTTTGTAATACAAGACAATCTCTTCACCTGTTTCCTTATGCTTATAAGGAAAGAACAACCCTTTAGCATCTGCTAAATCAGAGATTATAATATCATCATCATCCTCAGGAGCACTAGCAGTAGTCTTGTGCTTGGCTTTATAAGCACCAGTAGACTTCCTTTGTCCTGAAGGATCATTCTTCGTGGAATGTTGAGGTTGTTGAGCAGTAAAAGCAATTTGAACATCTGTAACAGGATTATTATCATTTTTATCACCATCATCATCATCAATATCTTTATCCTTTGTCTAAATAGAATATGGTGTACATTTTGTAGCAACTATCTTCTCCCCCTTTTTGGCATCAGTATTTGAAAGAAGAGAAAACAGAGCATCCAGTTTGTCGCCTATAGAAGAGACCTTTTCTTCTAAGGAGGATATTCTAAAAGCCATGTTGTGTTGAGATTCAACAACATCTATGATAGTATTTTTCACACTTTTGAATTCAGCTGAAGTAGGTGTTTGAATTAAAATCCATCAATTTTCTCCTTGACACCAGCATGAGACTTCTTCATTTCATCAAGATCAGAGTGAATCCCTTTAACAGAAATAATGGAGGCCTTAAGATGTAACTTTAGATCAGGAGTTTAAATTTCATCATAGGCACAATGAATATGTTACAGGCCAATAGCAGATGAGATAGAAGAATTTGCAAGTCTCCATTTATAATCCCATTCTGTCTGTCTAAAATACTCAACATCAGGATTGTAATAAGAGGGATTTTCAGTGAAGTGCGAAGAAGAACCAACATTGGACTTCTTAGATGCATAAATTGCAGACTTAAGCTGAGCTGAGTCAGAATCATCCTCATCACTGTCATTATCTGAATCAGACAGCCCATCAGAATAATTTGCAGAATTGCCTTGCCTTTATCCAGATTCGTTGCCAGAGATGCATGTGGCTGATGAAATCCTGAAACATAAACATGATAACACCTAAATCTCTCTGTTCTTTTCAAGTGATCTCATCATTTCTCACACAATATATTACTTTTAAGAGTAATATTATTCTCACAGAAGACTTTATAAGTAAAGAAAAACTTATAAGATTCTTGTCTCAAAGATATCTCTCCTTTTTCCAGTACAGGAGACTGCCACTCAATTTTTTTTTGTTTAATATGATATTTTCACACAGTCTCACAGAAAGGCTCAATCACACATTTAGCAAAGGAATAAGAGATGGCTGAGAAGAGTTGTATGATTGTCATATAAATAGTGGTAACCTCAAAGAAGATACTATTTATAATCATACAAACATGAGAATATATGAGAAGTTAGTAATACCTGAAGGTAAGTCCTCAAGTGGAAGTGATGAAAGTGGAGGAACAAACAGCACATCGGAATGCTTTTGCAAACTAGCAATCAGTAAGGGGTCATCAATTATAGCTAGTGCAGTTGAAGGATGATTCTCAGTAGGAGCTGTTGTAATATCAGGATTTGTTCTGTCAGGAGAAGGTGAAAGACCAGATCAGTACTTTGAACTGATGGTTCTTGTGGAGTCTGAGACATGTGAGTTGCTTCAGCAATGCTTGGTGAAGGTTCTTGTGTGCTCTTCTCAAAAATAGGATCGTTTATGATTGCATCCACCTTTGACATTATCTCCTGATGAGTTTGCTTTTCCTGTAGTAGTTGAATAGAGTCAGCAAGAAGATCACACTGAGCAATATTAACAATAATCTGTGCAGCCTCATTTTCTGCAACTTTCCTTTGAGAAGATGGTTCTTGTGTGACTGGATGTGTTGCAGTTGCTAAATCCCTTTGAGACTTAGGTTCTTGTGTACTGACATCCTTGGAAAGAGGCTGAATCTTCTTCTTCTTTCTGATGTATCCAACTACTTCTTCACTTTTTCTTTTCAACTGACTCCTTGAATTTTTCTTGTGTTCAGCAGTTGCTTCAATCACTGGAAGCTTGTCAAGCAGAGCACTAGCATCGGTAGTTGGCTTCTTGGTTCCATTAGTGTCAATCAGGTCATCAGGATGTTGATTAATGGACTTCTTGATTTTTGATAAGGACCCTATTGGCATCTGATCATCTGATTCAGAATTATTTTGTATGATCAGTCTTCTTTTCCTGATTGAAAAGCAGTCTTCTTTCTTCTCACTCTCACTCAGTGAGGCTTGTTTAGCTTTCTGTCCAGAAGTGACAGATTTCTTAAACAACCTTTTCTTTGTTACAACTGATGTCTTTTGAGAGACAGCAGAGGAGGCTAATTTAGAGGCTTGGTGTGTTTGCTGTTTGGAAGAAGAAATGCTTGGGTTAGAAACAAGATGGGTGATTTCTTGATTCTCAGCATCAGGAATTGTGACAGAGGTGCCAGCATCAGGACTTGCAGGCACTTGTATAGGAGTAGGTATATTTCTTAACAAAAATTGCCCGACCTCTCTAGGAAGAAAGGGTGGTCCTGAAAATTTATTATTTTCATCCCTTTTAATATGATCAGTGATTGCTTTTTCAGAAATTTGAAAAACAGGGAGTAATTCATAATCATCAAACATAGCATTAGGGCATAAAAAATTGAAAATCAGTTGTAAAAATCTAGTTACCCTATTACTCCTGAAACATCTGCTCTCCTAGAAATTATGAACTGTAATATAGTATTACCATAATCAAAATTACCATAGTAAAGAAGAGAGTACCCAATTCTCAGAGAAGTGGATGGAAGAGCATCAAAGAAACACCTAGAGATGCAGTCAAAGAAAAAGTTCCACTCTCTTTTCAGTTTAGTCCTGACTAGTTTTCCAATGGTTGTGATTTCTCCTTGATAGCCTAAAGTCCTTAGCATATCAAACAGCTGCTCAGTGGTATAAGTGTCAGCAAGACCATCAAGAGCAGGCAATCTCAAGGCTTGAAGCAGAATATCAGCATCAACCTCATATCTTTGGCCCTTATATTCAAAGAAAAAAGCCGGTGTTTGTTGAATTTACCACAGCTGTATTCCAGACCTGCATGACAGCCCTGTATGACACCTTAACAGGATTTGTAAGCGTGTATCCAATTGGACAGTGAAGTAGAAAATCCTGAATATCATGAAAAAATAATGGTAGTTGTTGATGTGTAAGCAGAGCTAGGTAATTATTAGTGTCAAATATATTTCCATGAATGATTGTGGTTTGACTGAAGAGTGGTGAAACTTCAGATATTTTCATGATGTGAATAGCTTGTGAGAGAGAGTAACGTGAGATGCACACAGTGAAACTATGTGTATGATGAATTGTGTCACAAAATTTCTTCTGGTTTTATAGCTTCACTATTCAGAAATAGGTATAACACACTCGTATGAAGAAGGTAACTTAGTGAATTTGACTTCGAACAGGGAACAATTACTGAGTAATAGACTTCGATGGTGGAGTAAATTGCGGAAGTAAAGACAAAATACATACAGATATGTCAAGACACAACTGCAGAAATTTGTTTATTAGATAATCCACCATTAATAATTAATTAAGTGAGACACTTAATTGTAGCAATAAAACTTACTCAGAGATTAATTAACACTAATAATCTGAATTAGAACATGCTGACCTGTCGTCAGTATTTGAAACCTTTCTTCTGTCAGGATTTGATATTCTCAGGATATGTCGATTCGAATTCAACAGTTGATTATCAAGATAGCATAATTTATTAACAAACCACAATTTTAATCAAAACAATCATCAAGAAATATAATTTAAGTAGATGATGTAAAGATTAACAAGCTTCAATAAGAACATTCACATGCATACAATACGAGATAAGCATAGACTAAATCTTGCAATCAAAAGAAATTTCATTAATATATCAGAATAGTACAGTTCATGAAATTTGTAGATTACATGCAAAAATATTACAAGATAATCCTAGTCTAAGATGGTGAGCATCAACAGCCTTGGTCTAAGAAGCCTGACAAAGCTGATGGTGAAGAGAAATGGATGGAGGATGTTTAATTCTTCTTCCTACTTTCAACAAAGAGAACATCAAGACGAATGATTTTCTCCTGCTGTTTAAGATTGTGGAGATGAAATTCTCTTTGGAAAAACAGAAGATCATTTTTGATGACGTCTGGAAGTTGAATCTAGATATCGTGTGGAATGTTGTTGATGGGATATTGAGTTTCGATTCCATTTCGAAAAATTGTCACACTACTTGTGCCGTAGCAGTAGAACCAGCTGGAATTCGCCATTGTGTGTGAGAAGTGAAAGTGAAGAGTTGTGTTTGAGTATGAGAAGAGGTAAAATGACCTAAGGGTGAGTGGTCATTTAAATAACCGAGAGAAATAGAGAAAGAATATCAAGAGACTAAAAGATTGACCAATAATTAAGTGAAGAGTTAACTTAATGAATTAACCAAAATATGTCTTTTGAAGGTGCGTCTCCCTAGACTGATGTGTAATGATTACAATAATATATTTATTAGTACATGCACATTTTAGTAAATAAATTCACTTAATTTATCATGCATATAAAAATGAAATACATCAAATATTTCTGGCTTAATATCTAAAACAACATTTAGGACATATCAGGATTTGATCAGTATACATCAGGATTTGATCAAATATAAATTGAAATAAATTTACTTGTCCCAATTAACCATACCAAGTTCATTCACAAACTTTGTAAATGTTGCTTCAGGTAATGGCTTTGTGAATATATCAGCCAGCTGCTGATCAGTAGGAACAAAATGAAGCTTTACGGTTCTTTCCATGACATGCTCTCTTATGAAGTGATATCTGATACTGATGTGCTTTGTAAGAGAGTGTTGCACCGGATTTACAGTCATAGCAATAGTACTTTGATTATCACAATAAATAGGAATTTTTGAAAATGATAATCCATAGTCCATGAGATGATTCCTCATCCATAACAACTGAGCACAGCAACTTCCAGCTGCAATATATTCAGCCTCAGCAGTTGAAGTAGAAATAGATTTCTGCTTCTTGCTGAACCATGAGACTAATCTGCCTCCCAATAACTGACAGCTTCCTGATGTACTCTTCCTGTCTATTTTGCATTCAGCAAAATCAGCATCTGAATAACCACATAATGCAAAATCAGCTTCCCTTGCATACAAAAGTCCAAGTGAAACGGTACCCTTGAGGTATTTGAAAATTCTCTTTATTGCAATTAGATGTGGCTCCCTTGGATTTTCCTGAAATCTTGCACACAAACAAGTGGCAAACATAATATCTGTCCTGCTAGCAGTTAGGTATAATAGAGAACCAATCATACATCTGTAAGTTGTGACATCAACTGTTGTACCTTCATTGGGATCAAGTTTTGTAGTAGTTGTCATAGGAGTACTTGCAGTTGCACTTTCTTGCATATTAAACCTCTTCAGTAGATTTCTTGTATACTTGGACTGATTGATATAGATGCCATTATCAGTCTGTTTAATCTGCAAGCCTAGAAAGTAGCTCATCTCTCCCATCATACTCTTTTGATATCCTGATTGTATTAACTTTGAAAACTTATCACACAGTGTTTGATTAGTTGATCTAAAAATGATATCATCCACATAAATTTGAACCAAAAGCAAATCTTTACCTTTATTCAGATAGAATAGGGTTTTATCTATTGTACCTCTTTTGAATCCACTTTCAAGTAGAAACTGATCAAGGGTTTTATACCATGCTCTAGGTGCTTGCTTCAGTCCATAGAGTGCTTTATCAAGTCTATAAACATAGTCAGGATATTTAGGATCCACAAATCCTGGTGGTTGTTCAACATAGACTTCCTCTTCAAGTTCTGTATTGAGAAATGCACTCTTGACATCCATCTGGAAGACCTTGAACTTCTTGTGAGCAGCATATGCCAAGAAGATTCTGATTTCTTCCAGCCTAGTAACAGGAGCAAATGTCTCATCATAGTCAATACCTTCATGTTGGGAATATCCTTTAGTGACCAATCTTGCCTTGTTTCTGATGATTGTTCCATCAGAATCAGTCTTGTTTCTAAAGACCCACTTTGTGCCTACAATTGACCTGTTCTTAGGTCTAGGCATTAGCTTCTACACTTTATTTCTTTCAAACTCATTCATTTTTTCTTGCATAGCCAAGACCCAATCTGCATCCTTAAGTGCATCTTCTACTTTCTTTGGTTCTTCTTTTGAAAGTAGATTATGGTATAAACATTCATTCTGAGTTGCACTTCTTGTCTTTACACCATCATCAGGATTTCCAATGATCAGATCAGGAGTATGATCTTTAGTCCATTTTCTGGCACTAGGAAGTGTCCTTCTGGAGCTAGATGCTCCCCCTGAATTGTATGCCTAATCAAATGCATTTGAGGCTCCCCCTGAATCTGTTGTGTTATCTCCTGATGAAATATTGAGACTTGACTCATGTTCATCTGATGTTGAATCAGCATTAGATTCTGAGAGATTTGATTGAGAAAAAGCTTGAGATGATTCTTCAATGTTAGTACCATCAGTTGACCCTTGTTGTTGCTCCCCCTCAATATGTGCAGGTTCGTTAGTACAGTGATTATCTTCAGAATCTGAAGGAGTGTCAGGATTTGGATCATCAGGATTTGACAGTTCATTAGAGTTTGATCCAGATTCCAACAATGCATTTTCATTTGCAAAGATTAAGCTTTCATGAGTGTCTTCTTCAAAACCAGGAATCTTCTTATCATCGAAAGATACATTTATGGAGACTACTACAGTGTATGTTCTCAGATTGAATACTCTGTATGCTTTTGATGGTGAGTATCCAACAAAGATTCCTTCATCAGCCTTTGATTCAAACTTTCCAAGCTGATCAGTATGAGTTCTCAAACCAAAGCACTTACATCCAAATACATGAAGATGTTTGAGACTGGGCTTCTTTTCTTTTAGCATTTGATAAGGAGTAACACCATGTCTGTTTATTAGAGTGATATTCTGAGTATAATATGTTATGTTTACTGCTTCAGCCCAAAAGTAAGTGGGTATTTTTGCTTCTTCTAGCAGAGTTCTGCCAGCTTCAATCAAGGTTTTGTTCTTGCTCTCAACAACACCATTTTGATGAGGTGTACCAGGAGATGAGAATTATTGCTCTATGCCTTTGTACTTACAGAATTCCTCCATCTTCGAGTTCTTGAATTTAGTGCCATTATCACTTCTCAGGATTTTCACTTTATGAGTAGATCCATTTTCAATTTGCCTTATGTGATTCAGAAGAATTTCTGGAGTTTCATCCTTCCTGTGTAGAAAATAAACCCATGTTTATCTAGTGAAATCATCAACAATTACAAGTGTGTACCTTTTCTTGTTGATGGACATTATGTTCACTGGTCCAAAGAGGTCCAGATGTAGCATGTGATATGGCTCAGAAATGGAGAATTCAGTTTTGTTTTTGAAAGATACTCTTCTTTGTTTGGACTTTTGGCAAGCATCACAAAGACCATCAGATGAGTATAGCATGTTTGGAAATCCTCTTACAAGCTCCTTCTTGGCAAGTTTATTGATTGAATTGAAGTTGAGATGTGAGAGCTTCTTATGCCAGTTCCAGCTCTCATCTACTGATGCCTTAGAGATAAGGCAAGTAGCTTCCTTTTCAAGACTTTCATGTAGCCTTGCTTCATAAATGTTACCATGTCTGTATCCTATCAAGACAGTTTTCTTTGACTTGTTATGAACAACTTCACAGTGTGAGTCATAGAATACAATATGATAACCTCTGTCAGTGATTTAACCGATGCTCAGAAGATTATGCTTCAGTCCATCCACCAGAGCTACATTCTCTATTGCTACCTTTCCAATTATCAAGTTGCCATATTCCAGAGTGTGTCCTACATTTCCATCTCCATAAGATACATATAGGCCAGCCTTCTTCTCAAATTCTGATAACAGGGATTTATTTCCAGTCATGTGTCCTGAACATCCACTATTCAAGACAAGTGTATTTTTCTTGTTACCCTGCAATCAGAAGAAAAATTAATTAGAAGGATTTTTAAGGACCCACACTTGTTGGGCCCTTTTTTTGGACAACTTAAGCCTTTGTATGTCAGGAGTACTTTTGACAGTTTTTCCTTTGTCAGGATTTGTCTTGTCAGAAGCAGATTTAGTAAAACCAACAGAATTAAGCACACAAGCAACTTTATTAAACTTAGGCAAAGGTTCATAATAATTGTGATACAAATTGTGATAAGAACTACAAGTATAAATCGAATGCCAGCTACCACCACAATGAAAACAAGGATTTTGTGGTTTATAAAATACTAATCTACCCCTAACATCAGACTCAGGAATAGCAGTTTTCATTTTCTTATTCCTCCTTCAATCAATAGCAAGATGATTAGTATTTTCACAGTTAAAACAAGTTTTTCTAGGAGCATTGGGAACAACCTTGTAATTTGAATTCTTAGAAATACCTTGCTTACCATTCCTGTTTCTTTTAGGACTTTTTACTTGAGGTTTGTCAGTAACCTCAGATAATTTCTTTTTCAATTGTCTTGCTGACAAAAATCCTATGTTCTTTTCTTTCTTAACAGACTTAATTGTTTCCTTGCTTTCCTTTCTTTGAGTTTTATCACTTACCAGTTTTTCTTGTGATACTGATGTTGAACCCTTTTCAAAAGTGGATTTGGGTTCATCAGCTTCTGTAGAGATAAACTTAATAGGAGTTTTAAGGGTAATTTTATTTTCAGTGTCAACATCCTTAACTCCATCTTATAGCCTAAGCATTCTTTCCGGTTTTTCTTTGAGATTATCTCATGGACCTTTTTGCCTGAATCAGTCCAAGCTTTAAGGGCTTTTCTCTCATTTTCTAGATCTTTTTCTAACATACTGTATCTAGCCTCAAGAATCTTTACTGTATGTTTAGCTCTCTCACATTCTTTCTTCAAATCTATCTGATTTATTAAGTCAGACTCTAACTGTTCATTCCTAGATTTCAGGGTCTCAATTTCAGTTATAAGTCTATCATTTTTAAGAGTCTTATTCTTAAAATTACCATGCTTAAAATTACCATGCAAAAATTTAAGAATATATTTCAACTCAGATATATTCTCAGTATCAAAAGAGAAGAAATAAGTTTGTACCTTAGACTCAGAGGAAGCAGGATCATCAAATCCAACCATCAGTGCATAACATGTGTCATCATTTTTAGAATCAGAAGAGTCCATCCAATTATTGCTTGAGGTAATCAGGGCCTTGTTCTTTCCTTTATCATGCTTTGTTTTCTTGCACTCTGAGGCAAAGTGACCAGGTTCGTCACAGTTGTAACACTTGATCTTTATCATGTCTACCTTCCCAGCTTTAGAGTCCTTTCCATCTTTTCTCCCAGTTGACTTCCTTTCACCTCCAGTGAAATTCTTCTTGAAGCTTCTGTTGTTTTAGACTTCCTGAATTGCATCCTCTTGAAGCCCTTAACCAGCAATGCGGCCATTTGCATGACATCAGAATCTGTCATGTTCTCATCAGTTTCAGAATCAGTATCATCATCAGGATTTGATGATGAATCATCAGTATCTAATTCTGGAAAATTGTTCTTCTTTCTTACAGCCCCAATGGACTTTTCTTCTGAAGCTTTATCATTTACTTTCAAAGCAACATAGTTCCCTTTGTTACTTTTCCTCTCTCTCATTTGTTGAACTTCCAAATCATGAGTTCTCAGCATGCCATAGACTTCATCCAGAGTGATTACTTCCAGATCATACTGATGTCGTATGATTGAAGTCTGGGTCTCCCATTCTTCACTCAAATATCTCAAAAACTTAGTGTTTGAATCCGCTCGATCATACACCTTTCCCACCAAAGACAGATTGTTGAGCAGGGTCAAAAATCTGTCATAGATGTCAGTGAGACTTTCATCAGGTTTGACCTCAAAGTGTTCATATTCTTGAATCAGAGCAACCTTTTGTTCTTCTTGATGGCCATGGTTCCTTGACATTAAGTTTCAAGAGCATCACAGATCTCTTTGGAAGTCTTGTTGGATATAACCCTGTTTAACATCACAAAATCAAGACTGTTATGCAAAATATTTCTTACCTTTGCATCTTTCAGCACAGCTACTTTCTTTTCTGGTGTCCACCCAGTCTTCTCCTTCAGCTGATAATGTTCAGCAACAGTAGGAGTTGCAGGCACCATTTTTGTTGGCATGAAGGGTCCATCATTGATTATGTCGAGATAATCAGTGTCTGTAGCTTCCAGGTGCATGAGCATCTTCACCTTCCATGTTGGATATTCAGTCTTTTTCAGAATGGGAATTTTAATGCTTTCATACTTGTTCAGAGACATGTTTAGATCGTTTCTAATTGTAAATTTATCAATGGGCTCTGATACCAATTGTTTCCCAGTGAAGCTGATATGCATTATCAAAAGCTAACTAAAACTGATACATATCTTCAACTGAATAGATAAAGTCCTATAACTCAGACATAAAAGATATCTGCTCCACATTACAAGGAACAGAACAAATCCTTTAAGCAGACTGGCTTCAAATACTGATGATATCCAAATGCTGATGATTTATCAAATCCTGACAATACATCAGATACTGATGACACCCGAACAACCAGATGATGAGCTTCTTCTGATCATTGAGAATTCAATATATAACAGGAAGCCATGAGGCATTTGAAGAATTAAAGAGATATATGGTTCAAGCCCCGTTGTTGGCCAAGCCAGCTCTGAATGAAACTTTGTACTTATACTTGGCCGTTTCAGAAAATGCCCTGAGTGCTGTATTGGTTAAGGAGGAACTTAAAGTTCGGAATCCCGTATACTATGTTAGCGAAATTCTGCATGGAGCTGAGTTGAATTATTCGACTATTGAGAAATTTGCTTTAGCCTTGGTAATGGCTTCAAGTAAGTTGCGTCCTTACTTTCAGGCTCATAAAATCAAAGTGTTAACAAATAAATCAGCCACTGAGAAACATTATTCATAGTCCCAAAGGTAGTGGGAGGCTGATTAAATAGGCAATAGAATTAAGAGAATTTGACATTAAGTACAAGCCATGAACGGCAATAAAAGCCCAAGCATTGGCTGACTTCGTGGTGGAATGTACCATACCCAACCAAGAAGTCGGGGGGCAGGAAGATACTATAACTATACCTCAAGACACAGAAGGTGATAAAGGAGACAAATAAAAGGACATTAACGAGAAGGAATATTGGATTCTCTATTTTGATAGAGCATCAAAAACAAATTCAAGCGGAGCAAGGCTAGTTTTACAAAGCCCCGATGGGTTCTTGATTGGATATGCTATGAAGCTAGACTTCCCAACTACAGACAATGAAGCAGAATATGAAGCTTTGATAGCTGGCCTCGGCCTGGCAGGGACATTGAGAGTCAAGAACTTAAAATTCTGTGGAGACTCGAAGTTGGTCATATCCCAGGTCAAGGGAGAGTTTGAGGCAAGGGATGATACAATGGCTAAGTATGTCCGCCTGGTAAGGGCTGTGATGACTCAGTTCGATGAATGCCATGTTGAGCACATCCCACGGGAGGAAAATGCTAAGGCGGATGCGTTGTCTAAGTTCCCTTCATCAGAGATGGAGAAAAGTTCAGGAAGTGTATACTTCCGCATTTTAAAAACACGGAGCATTGATGTTAAGCTTGTAGCCCCTATAGGGTTGGGGACATCATGGATAGATCCCATTAAGGCCCATATTCAAACCGGTTGGCTGCCAAATAATGTGACTGAAGCACGGAAATTGACTGTTCAAGCATTGAGATATTCATTGATCGATGGAATTCTGTATAAAAGATCTTATGTGGTTCCTTAAGATGTCCCAGGCCTGATGAGGCACACTTGGCCCTCGAAGAAGTACATGAAGGTATTTGTGGGAAGCACTTGGGGGGCAGAGCACTGACTCATAAGATAACTCGTTTAGGCTTTTATTGGCCAGAGATGATGGCCGACGCCAAAGACTATGTGAAGAAGTGTGATCGTTGTCAGAAAAATGCACCAGTTGTTCGACAGCCTCCTGAGATGCTGACTTCTATCAATTCTCCCATCCCTTTTGCTATGTGGGGAATGGATATACTTAGGCCTTTTCCCATGGCCACGGCTCAAAGGAAGTTCCTGATTGTAGCTATAGACTATTTTACTATGTGGATTGAAGCTAAACCTTTAGCTAAGATCACAACTAAACAGGTTGCATAATTCTTGTGGGAAAATATCATGTGCAGATATGGAATTCCCCATATCCTAGTCACCGATAATGGAACACAGTTCAATAATGAAGAATTCAGGAAGTATTGCAAGGAGAATGAGATCGAGTTGCGGTTTACCTCCGTAGCTCACCCATAAGCCAATGGGGAAGCGGAAGTGGCGAATCGTATAATTCTAGATTGGCCGAAGAATAGGATTGAAAATCCAGGAATATCGCACTCATCTCCAAGAATCCAAGCATATAATGCTAAAGAAAATGAGGAAGGGCAACAATTATCCTTGGACTTAATAGATAAAGTACGAGATGCGGCGCATGCAAAGATAGTGGAATTTTAGAAGAAAGCATCTTTTTATTACAATCTAAGGGTAAAAGAGAGATTCTTCAAGCAAGGAGATTTGGTCCTAAGGAAGGTGGAAGCCTCTGGTGTAGGCAGAAAGGAAAGCTCTCCCCAAATTGGGAAGGGTAGGGATGTAATTCGAGTCGAGTCGAGTTTGTACTTATTATATTCGAGTTCGAACTTATTTTTATCGAGTCGAGTTGAGCCAAAAAAATCGAGCATGAAAATTATGTCCGAGCTCGACTCGGATAATAAACGAGTCGAGTTCGAACTACTCGCGAGTTTTCAAGCTTTTCGAGTTTTCGAGTTTTCGAGTTTTTAAACGAGTTTTCGAGCTTATTCTATTTGCACCGTATTTTTGCAAAAAAAAAATTATAACTTAGGTATTTTTGAAAAAATCCCTGAAATTAATTTTGTTAACAAAAATGAAGTTATTAAGTTATTATTATATATTAAAATTTAGATAGCACTTATCATATTTTTAAACTAATTAGAGTTAAATTGTTTTAAAAATAAATAAATTAAGCTCATATTTTTTAACATATAACTATTAAAAAATAATTAAATATATTTTAACAAAATAATTCAATTCAAATTTTTTACCAAATACAATAAACATAATAATGCCGATATATTATGAAAAACTAGTAAATTAGTCTGTAAAACTAATTTTATTAGATAAATGAATGATACATATATATGTAAACACATAAATATTTATAAAAAAGTAATCGAGCTCGAGTTCGAGCCGAGTCGAGTTCGAGTTTATCGAGTCGAGCTAAAAAAAACTCGACTCGACTCGAGTTTTTTATCGAGCCAGAAAATTGTTCGAGCTCAAACTCGATAACGAGTTCGAGTCGATTCGAGCTCAATTTATCGAGTCGAGTTCGAGCCAGCTCGGTTCGAATTACACCCTTAGGAACGGCCATACAAGGTTAAGAGCGTTCAGGGAATGGGATCTTACAAGCTGAAAACCATGGATGGAGAAGAAATACCTCGGACTTGGCATGCTCAAAACCTGAAAGTTTACTACCTATAGATTATACTTACTATAGTGATAGCAAGGTTCAAAAGCACCTTGAAGCTTTGCTTGCGTAGGATTTATATCTCGGTTTCAACAGGATTTACATTTTAGTTCGTGCCTGTTAAGGGTTTAACCCATGTTATGTAAGGTTTTGGAGAACCAGACTATATATTACTGAGTTGGAATTATTTCAATTTTTGGATATCTAAGTTGTGATAGTACTTTGTGTGATTTTAGCAAAAATCATTCTTTGATCACCAAAGGAAGAAGACTTCAAGAATTCTTTCATTATAAGAATGCTCGTTGCATGACTCCAAGAACTGAGTAGTTCAAATTATTAATCATCCTCCTTAAAAGTATAACACTTAGAAAGTGCTAAAAAACTTAAAGGGAAGGTTATGAAAAAGGAAATAGCATAAATAAGCCCGAAGGGTAATAAGTTCCAAGTACAAATAAGTTAATACATAGAAAGACACGATGGGCCAATAAGAAAAGGAAACTAATCTAGATCCTTAAACAAATCATCATCATCATTTCCCCATCAGTAGTAGCAGAAGGGGGAACAGGCTCGTCTCCCGTGGGGTTAGCATCCCGAGAAGGAGAAGCTGTGGCCTCAGCAGAAGTAGTCAGAGTAGGGGGGAGAGAAATATCCTCAAGAAGAGGTCCTGGCCCAGGGACAGCAGGCACTGGGTAGTCAATAAGGGTCACCTCCGGGATCTTCTTCCCAATCTCCTCCACTATTTTCTCCCAGCAGCTAGAAAAAGTCCTAGGAAAGTTAGCATCATACTCGGCATTCAGGACATCCTGAAAGTCCTGAGATGCCTTGTACTCAGCTATCACCTCAGCTCGAGCCCTCTGAGCATCCAATTCCAGCTTATGAACCTTCTCCTTCTCCTCAACCAATTCCTTCTCCACTTCACGAAAGCGAACTACTAGAAAAAACGCCTTAGACATCGGTTTTTATGATGTCTTCACGACTGATATTAAATATATTTTTTGATAGACATCGGTTTTTACCCGATGTCTAAGACAGACTTTCACAACAGTTCTTGAAAACTTCTGATGTCAAATATCAGGTTAGACATCAGTTATATATATGTAACCATTGTTAAAAATCTATTTTAACATCATTTCTTTAATATAACCAATGTTAATTTCAAAAATAGACATCGGTTGTTTATTCTAGAATTGACGTTATTGTCCTTTTTACATGTGCTGATATCCCTATGTTAACATCGAATGTTACACAATATATTAACTACAATACTGAAAAAACTTGATTATCAAAACTCAACCAATACATATATATTATTACCCAATTGAATTCAAGATCAACAAATTATAAATATGTACAACTTATCTCAAATACTTCTATCATGTACTAGTACAACTAATCTCAATGTTTAAAATCAACCATATTCCCAGTACTCAAGTCAGCCCCTTTCATGCGGGCTAGTCTTCTTGTCATGTCAGCTCCAATTTTCTCTACCATGCTTCCGATCAACAAAACAAACAGATATCTGTCTCGCCTAAAACTTTTCCAAGCCTTTCTGAAACTTTCATCAGCTCTTTTTTGCAAGTCGCATCATTATCTGCCTTCTCAGGAGCACTAATCACTGCTGAAATGAATCAAACAATAACACAGGGAGTGAACAAATTGTATGCTCAGTTCTTTTCATTCTTTTCAAATCAACTACTTGCAAAAATTTCCTCATCAATCTAGTTGAAACTCTGCGGTAGTAAACACATCAAATTAAAATGACTTAAATAATAAGCTTCCCTTTTAAACTTGTGTACAAGTTAACTGACTACTAAAAGTCAAGATAATTTGGAACCATTGTGCACTTAGCAAAGTACTTGCGATTGATTTACATATAAGATGGGAATCAAATACAGATAAGAATGCATGATATAATTTTCTAGGACTAACCTCTGCCGCCCTTGATGAGGAAGTGATAGAGGAAGACTTATCCACAAAATTATTCATAGAATTACTTCAGCACCTCAAGGATTTGTTGCATCCCAGATCTCCATTCAATATAATAATTCAGGCAGTTCACTAACTCATTTAACTGTAAAAAATATGATAATCAAGAAGGAAATGTCATTTTGCAAGAGCGTATATGGGTCAACAAAGAAACTGGAGAAGAGTAATCACATTTCAATAGCAACAGTATAATTTCAGTAATCTATTTTTGACATACCAAAGTCACCCTCCCCTAATTAACCATGTAACACCCCAACATCAAACCCACTTCTATCCCCGCCTCCTTCACACCCACAGAAAAACCACCTCTCGGATACACTCTAACAAGACAGGACCAGATATTCTGCATCAAAATGCACTGATTAACAGCACAACTCCAGCTCGCACACCAAACTAACCTTTGAAAATAAGAGCTAGCAGGAAATCACCTGCCCCCCACATACCTACAGACCTGATTAACTAAAGCATCACATAGGGGTAAAAGCCCTGATAAATTTCCCCTCCCCTGAAATCACAAACTACAACACCAAAGCAATAAACCAAAACACCCCCAACCCAAGCAGACACAATCAACCACAACTCCTTTAAAATAAACAAAACGAACAGATGCTCACCAATTTAGTATAACCCAAGTAGAGAAAGATTACCTCCATGGCATCGAGCTGATGACGATAAAGGTGGAACCCATCCATTGGGAGAACTGCGACCACATGAGGTGGATGAACTTGCGAATCAAATGAACAAATTCCAATCGTTATTATTGATTCTCATCAGTAGCGGAACCAAAATATGACTCGAGAAAATAAGAGCCCGCAATATGAAACTCATAAAATGATATATAATAGAAACCAAATCAACAATAAACTAAACCAAGTCGGCCCAGAAATTAGGGTTCCTCGTACTTGGCATTTGATTAATTGAAGGCGTTGTTCAATTTGGGGTTTAATTGGAACCCTAATTTAGTTACAATATAAGATAATTATGGTTTAATTAGGGTTCAGGGATATGGAAAGAGGGAGATGGGGGAGAGACGGAAGAGAAAGAAGAGAGATAGAGAGAGAGAGAGAGAGAGAGAGAGAGAGAGAGAGAGATGGGTGGATTGAGGATTGGACTGAGATGAGTATGACCGAGAGAGAGGAGGGTGAAAGGGGAATAGAATTCAGTCTTGAAGGGGGAAATAAAAATAAGGGGATTTTTGTTATTGTAATTGGGGGGAAACATTTGGGAAAATAGAGGGGGAATTTTTACGCGTGTTTTTTAAAATATTTGAAATTAATCATCAACAACGGTTATAATTTTAAACCGATGTCTCAGAAAACTTGACATCGGTTATGTAAAAAACTGATGTGTAATTCATGTTTCTTATTTTTTAAAAATAACTATCAACATCAGTTATTTTATTGATCGATGTCTAATAAACGCACTAACATCGCTTTAAAAATAACTGATGTCTAAAATACATTTAACATCGGTCGTCTGAGCAACCGATATCTAAGAACCGATGTCTATTGACAGAATTCTAGTAGTGGCGAGTGAAGTTAGCCTCTGAGGCCTTAAGATACATGTCCATATCCCTTTCAGCAATGGTCAGCCCTGTCACGAGGCGTAACCACGCTCTCGGACCAAACAACAACAGCCTCAGAGCTCCCTACTACCGTGTCCCTCCTCTGAAGGCCCCAAGTCACAGTGAAAGGAGAAGTATCCTCATCGAGGCTAAGGGGCCTCTCGTATATGAAGGTAGGGATGGACTCCTTAACCGTGACTGAAGGGCCATCTCCAATCCTTACCCACTTGTCACGGTAAGTCTCGACAGCGGAGCCCTTAGCAGCTCGGGCCTCCCTCTTCTTAAAAATAGAGTCCAGAGCTGCCTTAGCTGCAGGGAAATATGGAAACATTACAAAAATAACGAAGATATTGAAGTGAAAAATGAAATAAAAAGGGGAAAGAAGTACCCTCGGACCCAGGTCGCTAAGACCTAAACTTTGCAAGTTGCCCTCTGACAGAATGAGAGCACAAGGATGCAAATTATCAACAGTAATGGCCCTGATGGTCGCATCTTCATCTACTCCCAGTTTTAAATCTCTTAAAGAGCCGTCTATACTTTTTGAGAAGTTGGGCCGGAAAAAATGGTCCCAACTCTCCTCGGCATCTAGATATACATAAAACCACTCGCTCTTCCAAGTTGGATACGAGTCGGGGTTGGTACCAAAAATAAAATAGGAACGGGCCAAGGATCTATGAACTATTTTGACCCATCCTTGGTCCTTAAGAGCATTTATAAATTTAAACAAATAACGAAAAACACAAACGTTGGGCTCAAAACCGTGTTTACACGATTGGGCCACTTAACAATGAATGAAACGCCAAGAGTTGGGCGTGAGTTGGGTTGGACAGACTCGGGCTTCAGCCAAAAGGCGAAAAATGAAGGGGTGCGGAGGAAGATGGAAACCATCATAGAAGGTTTCCTTATAAACCCCAATGGCCCCAGGCTTTGGGTAGCAGGCCCTATCATTTGGGCCTGGAGCCACGGCCCTATAAGGGTGTGAAATGCCAAATAAACGGGCTACAGTCCCTACCTTATCAGAATCAAATCTAGAAGGATAATTATATGTATATAAGTGTAACATATTAGGGAAGGCTTGCCCAAATTCGGTTAAAATATCCCTAAGAGAAGTAACTAAAGAATGGACGAGAGATTTTTTTACCTCGGCTGGCCCTAGAAGGACGGGGAGCAGCTTGGGGAATCTGAGAGTGGGAAGAGTCGGAATCCGCCATGGATGATTAAAGCTCAAAACTTATAAAGCTCTTGAAGATGAAGGAAGGAGATGAAGATTCAAACAGAATCTTCAAGAAAAACCCAGAAAATGGCGAGAACTACGGCGGTAGTAAAGGCCGGAAATCGCCTTACGGTGGCAAAGAGGGAGGGAAAATATTGTAGGAAGAGAGAATTTTTTGAGAGATTTAAGTATAGTGTGAGAAATGAACTCACACTCCACTCCTTTTATAGCCAAGAAGAAGGAACTCAACCGACAAATGGGCCTAAAAGAAATGGGCCTGTCAAGTCACCAAGGGCGGGAAGCCCAGGCATTTTGAATTTTGAAAATTCAAATTCTAGAATAATTATTTACTAAAAATATAAGTCTAACTTACCCTAGATTTATAAAAAATCACAGGTTATAAATTGAGGTACCAAAACCACGCCTAGGAGACTAAATTCCTAGGCGTGGTACATAAGGTGTCTCTTAGGCGGGGTGACCCACGTCTAGGATATATTAAGGCTTGAAACCCAAACCACGCCTAGAAGACAAGATTCCTAGGCGTGGTACATAAGGAGTCTCCTAGGCGGGGGTGACCCCCGCCTAGAATATATTAAGGCTTTCAAGCCAAACCACGCCTAGAAGATAAGATTCCTAGACGTGGTACATAAGGTGTCTCCTAGGCAGGGGTGACCCATGCCTAGGATTTATGAAGACTTGAAAGTCAAACCACGCCTAGAAGACAAGATTACTAGGCGTGGTACATAATGTGTCTCCTAGGCGGGGGTGACCCACACCTAGGATATATTAAGGCTTGAAAACCAAACCACGCTTAGAGAACACAATTCCTATGCGTGGTACCAAACTTGTCTCCTAGGCGGGGGTGACCCACGCCTAGGATATATTAAGGCTTGAAAGGTAAACCACGCCTAGAGGACACAATTCCTAGGCGTCGTTCCAAACTTGTCTCCTAGGCGGGGGTGACCCACGCCCACGCCTAGGAAGTATGGAAGGATCGAAGCCTAACCACGCCTAGAGGACACAATTCCTAGGCGTGGTATCAAACTTGTCTCCTAGGCGGGGGTGACCCACGCCTAGGATGCATGGCACCCTGAGAGCCCATTTTCCGATTATTTAATTAATAAGAAAATGGGCAAAAAAATAGGAAAATTGCTAAAAATTCCCAAAAAATAGGGAAAATTAAGAAAAAAATCCTAAAAAATCAGGAAAATTAAGAACATTATTTTAAAAAATTATTTTTGATATAATGTTCTTGAAAATATTATGGAAAAATACCTGTGAGTATCGGATTATTCCGAAAAATTAAGGAAAAATCATTAAAAATACAAGAAGGTACACAGAAAATCCCAGAAAGTTAGGGAAGCCCGTAGGGATGGATCCCAAAGGAAAAATCGTTGTAAATGTGTAGTTCGCTCCACACTATACGGTTAAAATGATAACCAAGAAAGGTTAAAACTTCAACTTCTGCAAAACCTTCGCAAGGTTTCACAAAAGTTTGGGGGGGCAAATGATATGGGCTTAAAAATAGTCTAGAAATATAATTAATGTCGAGTTAATTAGACCTGATATGGTCCAATAATAAAGCCCAATTAATGAGGCCCAAAGCCCTGATTATTTATTATTTTCGTAGTTGATAAATAGGGGAAAATCAGCTATTAAGATAAGTTCTAATGAGGATATAAGTCCTTGTAGATAAGCTTCCAAGGGACCTAATTGGATAAGGAATCAACTTCCTAGCTCCTAGGACTTCAAAGTCCATTCTAACTCTGAGATTTGCCCACCAAATCTCCTATACCTATTCTAATTCAAGGCGTTCCACTCCTATATAAAGGGTATCACCCCATCAATCAGAATTACATTTTTTGGCTTGATTCTCTAATTTACAGAGATACGTAGGCATCTCGTAAATGCAGAGTTAAACTGCGAAATACGAGAGCAGCCATTAAAGGCCTTGAGCTCCCGAACCTTAGTACTAAATACAACAGTTAATACACCCTAATTTTTTATACTTAACAAAAAATATTACACTTTTTGCCATATTTGGTTAAACTAGCTCCTCTGGGTTTTATTAAAAGGTTATTTTTAAATAAAAGTCATGAAAAGAGCCAGTAAAATAGTAAAATTTTCTCTTTTTTTAATCAGCATTTTTTTAATTGTAGCTTGTAGTTGTAGGGTGTTAGGCACAAAGCATGCGCTAAATAATTCATGCAAGTATACGCGTTCGCAAGTAATATAGAATGATTTCTAGTTCGTACCCACAGAGACTCTGATTAATTATATTTAATTAACACTTACTCACCAATGTATGATTATTTTTCAATGCTAAGACAAATAATAAATAGGGTTTTGATTAAACTAAGAGATTATACTAAATAACATTAACTAAGAAAAGTGAGATTGAATTACTATATATGACAAACATGGGATTCTAACTTCATTAAATACTTCATTCAATAGCCTTTTCGTTCTTAACCTTAACATGTGATGGTAATGACACTAATCAGATAACACGAAACTGATAAACGCCAACTTTCATTGCACGAGTACTATTCTAACAGACATCCACAAAAGAGATAGAAGCTGAATAGGCACCAATTATATTGAGACCCTATATGTCTATAAAATTTGACAATATAACGGTTTAAGCACAAGTTATCTATCTTGATTACATAGGGCAAGTCAGATGGTTAAAATTACCTATGAATCATGCATAAAAATAACACATGAACCTATGCAAGCATGACAAGTTCTAAACCTCTATATTCGCTGTCGCTTCAATAGACATTAAAACACTATCTTATATATTAGCTATGCACATAAGATAAATAAGCACAACCAAAACTAGGATATCAATCAATCACCACACACTAAGGTATTGAAACAAATTAACTATAGAAATCCATAAGTAAATTCGTTAAAACCCCACGATAACGATTAGCCCATAATTGGACTCATCATCAACGTGGGTTCCGATGAAAGCATGATAATAAATAATATAAGAGTGCGAAGGTTCAAGAACAAATCGAAAACGAGCATCCAAGTATCAACTATATTGAAGAAAATAAGAGTCTTCTTCTACGTAGCCTTCTCGTGCTCTCTAGGTCTTCTTATTGCTCTCTCCTTTTTTATTTGAAAACGTCTTCCTTAAGGTTTATATAGGAGTCCAGGAGTCACCACGCCAACAGAAGCCCAATTGTACTTGAATTAATAAAATCCAGATTCTGAAATTCCACCCACAGGCGTTCGCCTGCATCCTCCACGCGGGCGCCTGCTGGAACGCGGTCTCCTGCTCTTGGCGCGCGGCCGCTTGCTACCCTTCTGAAAAATACTTTATTTTGCTTCTGTTTTTGCTGATTTCTTCGCTCATCACCCCTAGACTGATTCCAAGCACTTTCTTAAACTTTATTCGATGAAAACCACCTATCTAAGCAAGTTATACCTTGAAATGCAAAAACACTCGAAAACGCGTCAAATACACAAAATACTTGAGTCCAAGACACCAATTCAAGCCGTTATGAAACGCTCTAAGTGGTATAAAATGTAATATCCGGGAAAATTATGTGAATATTATATGTTAAATAAATAAATATTGTTTGTTTTATAAATTTAAAATAATTATTGCCATGATATTAGATGTTACAGCTGTTGTGTGTGTTTCTGTGTGGGCCAGGAAATTTTTCGATTGATTAAAATGTGTTTAAACTACAATTATATGAATCGATATGCAATTCAAACTCTTGTTTATTCGCATATTTATTAAGATACTCGTTTTATTTCATTTTACGCGCGTTTGAATGTATTTTACGTGTTTTCGGGATTTTCTGGTAATTTAGGAATCGTTTTGTTTTTTAAAAATCATCAGACCGGGACCCCACCGGGACGACAAACCCCAAAAAATCAGTGTTTTCATTTTTATAAAATTATTCATATTTCAAATACCCTTTATTTTTATAAATTTTAAATTATTTGCAATTTTCGGGGAATTTTGGCATTAATTTTGTATTTTATCGTTTTTAAAATTATTCCCCGTAATTATTATTTTGGGGCTTAATTATTGTAATTAGGGGATAAAAACACCCTTAATTTATTTTGGGGTATAATTTTTGTGAAAATATAAATAGATGATTGCTGTTATTTATTTATTTTGATATTATAAAAAAATTCATAAAATTCATAAAAATCAAGAACATTCTTGGGGGTGAGATTTTAGGCAGCAACTTCAATCGTGGTTTTTGATCGATTTAGGGAACCAAATCAGAAGTTCTAGTAACCAAAATCTTCCTCTCGACGAGAGCTTTCTTTTGGTATCAACATCTTGATCTGAGGTACAGTAAATCGAAAAGTCCATTTTATATTTTTATTCTTGAAAATCGTTTTTGTTTTTGGATGATTCTGGGTTGATTTTGTTGTTACCAATAGCTTTAGGATGATCTTTGGAGTCGATGTCATTATTTATTTGTATCGAATGATTGCTAGATGAGTATAGACGAGTTCTTAGTTTTATACTTTTTATTTTTTTCAATTTCTGTATTTTTGAGGTTGGTTCGGTTGGTTTTGAATATACAAATTGATTCTAGGCATCCAGAGCTTTATATTGATAGCAGATTCGTAAGTTTTGGTTAAGGATTGACTGGTTCGCATTTTTCCGGTCGAATCGCCGGTTTTTGCAGCGATTTTGGCCGGAGTTCTTGTTTAGAACAGTTGTTGATGCTGTATGTGAGGGTGAGTTCCTGGAGTGTTAACGAATTGTTTGGGCTGAAAATCGGAGGATTCAGGTTACATTTTGGACCACCGGAAGTCCGGGAAGTCGCCGGACGTTTGACCGGAATCTGGAATTTTTCAGAAACCGGCAAAACGCCGGTCGCCTTCTTCGTTCTCCGGCGAAAATCCGGTTGCCAGGACTGCCGTTCGATCCAGCAAGGAAGAAGACAGCATTCTGAAATCTGTTTTTGTTACTTTCTTTTTCCTTTTATTTTAAAATTCATTTTCTAGTATAAAAAATCATTTATTTTATTTCAAAAAAATCAATTACTTATTATTGGTAATTCTAAAAATTATGTACTTAGTTATTTTAAATTCCTAAAATTATTTTCTTTAATTATTTTTAAAAATAAAATTTGATTTAATTATTTATAATTTATTTTAGTTAATTATTTATGAATTTAATTAATTAATTAAAAATTAATTAATCAATTAATTTTATTTATAAATAGTTAAATAAATATAAATTATTTATAATTAATTCAAATAATTCCTAAAAATTATTTTTAAGGTTTTAAAAATTATATTTTGGTATTTAAAAATCAATTAATATTATTATTAAATGATTTATTTCCATTTATTTCTTATTTTATTCATAATAATTAAACCGTTCGTCCGTTTAATACGAAACGAACGCGTACAGACTCAGAAAAATATTGCGCTTTCCATAAAAATACTTTTGAGTTCTAATTTCTTTTGTATTTCAATGTTATTTGATTTGTGTATCAGCTTGAGTCGGTAATTGATCGGTAGATATTATTATTGACCTGACTTTCATTCTGAACGCACTGAGACCTATCTTTCAACGATCTGATCTATGTATTACATGAATTATGTGATTACGTGTTGTACGAATGCCATGATTGCATGCTATATGATATGCATGCTATCTGTTTACAGCTTTAAAATGTCATGCTTAGTTATAAACGATCGGGTAGATGTCAAGACGTATAGTTACGTCTATTGAGTTTGGTTCTGTCAATTAAGATAGTTCTTTTGTTTATAGAATCGAGTAGCAAGGAACACAGCCAAGTGTTAGACGGAGATAGTAGCTAGCAGCTATAAGCATAGTTATAGAGAAAAGTTATTGAGCATACCAGGCAAGTACCCCTAACTTCACTTATCGTTCAAGTGACGTTTATTTCGAATCATATTATGCAAGTACCTATATCTTCATTTATCATTCAATTGATATTGACTTTGAACTTTATTCTTTCAATTTCCATACTATTCTAAGTTCAGAATAGTTAAATATTTTATATTTCACTATAAATTACTCTATACAGTGTAACATTGAATTGAGATTAACGAATAACTAATTGTTCTAGTTATTTCGCCATCGATTGTTGAGATAACTCTGGACCATGAGAAATGGAGGGTCATATGGTTAAGGATGTCCTTTGATTCGGCTCATTTGATCAAAATATTTTATGGATTGGATGAATGCGTAAGTGACCGGGACGGACGGTCCAGCAGAGGGCTATTTCTATGTGTTATATGAAATATTATGACACCATTTTTGCCACAGGCAGGTATATTGCCTTTTATTTGAGTACTCATATTTTGGGGACATGTTTCTATGAATCATGACCTTGTGCTATCACACGGGCTGATCAGCATATGATAGTACGTCCGTCGAAGTTAGATTCCAATCTAAAAATTATTGTTTATTGTTGATAGCTTGTGAAGCTTTTATTATTGATCAAATATTACTGATTTTATCATGTTGTTCAGTTATTATCAGAATGGGTTTATCATTTCAAGCACATTTTATATTGCTTGCTGAGCATTTCTTTCGCTAATACTTGTTTATCAATCTAATCTTTTAGCTAAGCCAGAACAGGCTTGAGATCCAGGTTTGATCAGAAGTCGAGTGGTTGTAGATAGTTGGTGTGTATTCCAGGTAGACTGTTTTGGACGCTTGGATAGTCTAGAGGTTTGTAATAAATGTGATATCCCGTATTTTCAGAATTATTATTATTAATATTTGAATATGTTTATGTGATTTTCTGATTTAGAAGGAATAAAATGGTGGATATTTTTATTCCTATTTGACGAGTTTGTGTTATTAAATGGTAATGTGCTAATTGTTGAGGGTTATATCGATCCTTGTTAATATCTGAAAATATTTCCTTAAATGTATTATTTTCAAAAGTTTATTTGAAAACCGATCATTTATCGATATCGGTAAATTGAGTTCGTTTAGTAATATTAGGGATTGGATGGATATTTTGTCTGCTATGTGTTGTATGTAATATTAATTGTGTGGGACTCAGTTGTGATTGAGGATTATTTGTATTATTAATTAATGAGTCGTATCGTTTTGTTTTTCTCTTTAAAAGTGATTTTATTGAAAATTTAATTTCATAAATATTTAAATTATTTTTAAAATTATTTTTATGACTTTATAATTACAATAATTATTTTTGAGATTTTATAAAATTTAGAAATCAAAATTTCATCAATTATTTAGCCCTATATAATTTTTAGATTTTATTTATTTGTAAAATCCGTATTTAATTCCAAAATTCTTCAAAAAATTACGAAACTCATGTTTATTTAAGTTTGGAATATTCTGAGAATTTTAAAATTATTTTGGGATTTTTTAGGATTAATTTTACCCGCACGTTGAATCGTTTAATTGCTAAAAGCGGGTATAAATTGTGTTTCAAAAATTGTTTTAAAATTACGAAATTTATGTTTTTATAAACTTCGGGATATTTGTAACATTTTAAGACTATTTTCGTGATTTTCTGAATTTGTTTCAAGTGCAGCTCGGTTTGTTAAATCGTGTAATGCGGGTATAGCGAGCGAGTCAAAAATGCTTTAAAAATTATGAATATTTTATTTTATTAGTTTTTTTAAAATATTCCGAGAAATTTAGAAATATTTCAGTTTCATAAAAATTATTGGACCGGGCCCTTATCGGGACATCAAACCCCGCAAAAATCAGAAGTTTATTTTTATACAATCGTGAGATTTTCAAATATATTATATTTTTATATTTTTGAAATATTCATAATTTTTAGAAAATTTTAGTATGAATTTCATATTTATTTGATTAAATATTATTCCCCGCTAAATATTAATTTTGGGCTAATTGATTTGAATTGATTTTAGTTAAAAGGATAAGAAAAAAAACAAAAAAAAACAAACAAAACAAAAATCCTACAAACTACCCACGTACCCCCCACCCCTTATCCGCGTGTCAACCGCCCCCGCCCCCCAATTTCTTTACCCAGCCAGCCTCCATCTCCCTCTCTCTGTCTCTCTACCGTCTCGTATAGTTATATATTTTTTTAACTTTCAAAAATTCGTACCTTACAAACCGCTCATCCAAATTTCAATTATTATATATATAAACGATCAGCGCTTCGATACCTACACATAGATATATATATTGCGAGGTTCTGAAAAGAAAATTTGTGGAGCATATTTTCCATTTTAATTTATTTTTGGGGCATAGAAAAAGAGTTTGGAGGCGGTGACTACTCCATATGGCATCTCAGCGTGTATATGTCTATGGCTATTAATTTCGGATTTTTCTGGAGATATTTTCCGGACATCAGATATTCTCTTCGGGGTGATCAAAATTTATTTTGGGTAACGATTCCGAAATTCCGCCTTCGTACTTGTGTATATTATAGCATGTTAGTGTTTATATATTTATTTCATAATTTTTAGAAATTGTTGGAGAAGTCACTTTTGGTCCGAGTTTTGGTTCAGGTGGCCGTGTTATTCATTTCTGGAGTGTTTATACGCGTAAATATAAATTATTGTGTTGATTGTTGTTGGTTGCGTCGATATGATATCGACTGGCAGTCCGAGAAATAGAGGAGGTGCTGTCCGATTTCCAAGAAAATATTATTTTTTTAGTTATGAAGATTATTATTTTTATTATTATTCGAAAATAAATCCAAATTATTTAGTTAATGAATTTTAATTGATTATTTAATTCGAGTTAATTATTTCTTATGATTTAAAAATTCTGAAAAATAGTTCAAGCTTTAAAATATTATTTTAAATTATTTTCCAGGCTCAATACTTCTTATAAAATTATTTCGGGTGTTCGAGCACTATTATTTAGTTATAAAATTATTCAGAGACCCGTTTTAATTCCGAAAAATGTTCAAAAATTCATATTAAATAAACCGTTCGTCCGTTTAATACGAAACGAACGCGTACAGACTCAGAAAAATATTCTTCTTTCATTAAAAATACTTTCCAGGCCCAAATTCTTTTGTTTTTAAAGGTCGCTTGTTTTACGAATCATTCCGAGTCGATTTTTGATCGATAAATCATAGTTTTGATCCGATTTCCGTTTTAAACGTACCGAGTCGACCCTTCTGATGAACCGAGTCTTATGTGATATGAATTATGTGATATATGAGTTATGTGCTTATGTTCTATGTGAATTATGTGCATATGTGGATCAAGAGTCCTGTGTTTGTCTGTTATATTTATGTGTGACTTATCGTATGGGTAGACGATAGGCTTTTGATGCGTAATTCGTCGAGTGATTATCGATTAGACAATTAAAGTTCTATATTTTAATTATAGATGCGGATCATTCGATTTGATCAGGACAAGACGTTGGATGAAGAATGAGATGGAATGATATTTGGATATCTGGCTTCTAGCAATCGCAGGACCAGCATATCGGTGAAGTGTTGAAAAGAAAGACTGTGATGCTTTGAGACGAAATGCCAGAATGAGATAATTGCGTTTATACGAGTGTGACTAACTGCTAAAACCCAAAGGGAAGTATTTCTATCATCACTTATTGTTCAAGTGATATTTATTTTGAATCGTATCATGCAAGTATTGCTTTCCCTATTCTCAGTTTAGAATCAATAAATGTTTTACATATCGCTGAATTAAATAATTCTGTTTATGCAAGTATTCTTCCGTTATTCTATGTTTAGAGTAGCTAAGTGATTTTACTTCTCCAATTATCGGATTTATAAATGTTGTGGATTTTGAGAAAGATGACGTTGTTTGGTTTTCTGCCCAAGTGAATGGGCGAATAAAATTTACAAGGGTATCGAGTATTATGACCCCTTTCAATAAAAATGTTTTAAGATTGGATGGTTGCGTAAGAGGTCGTGGCAGCGGTCCAGCGTGAGCTATGTGTTATACAGGATATAACACCTTGCTAGGCCGATATGTGCCTTGGGTACCCCTTTGTTTAGTTGGATATGCTTCGGCATACCGGTGTTGCTCCGCGGCTGATCACCGGCGGCAACACACCGTCGTTCGAGGATTCCAATCTAAATTATTATATTGCTTTTGACATCTTACAAGAAATGATTTATTAAGTATTTTGTTTTCGGATAAAAGATAAAATGTGGTTTTGATTCAGTTTCTTATTTTGAGAATACTTAGTTTATTGATAAATATCAAAGGTGGTATTAGTACAGATGATTGGTGTTGACTTCAGTATGGGATGTTGTGAGCATCAAAGGTCGTAGTGATATCTAATTTGATATGATAACAAAATAAGTATTAATTTCAAGAGTTCGGTTTTGAGTAAAGTTTACGATTCAATCCATAATCATTGTTTCATGTTAGAATTGTTTACGATATTTCCGTAAACACTGTTTTACGAGTTTTATTCTCGTCAAGATTCAAAGTATTGCTGAAGCATTTCGCTCAAAAATATCAAAATGGTTTTGAATATAATTAAGGAATTAAATCTGGGATTCCTCAACTAAAATTTTATGATTCAGCAACTATGATTTTAAATGTTCCGCTCTAATGCAGATGTCGGTTTTATATCAAAACGACCCTATATATGTCATAATGATCTTGCTGAGCATTTCTTTCGCTCATACTTTCCTGTTTTTAAATTTAACCTCCAGTGAGGATTAGCTTGCTGTTTAGCCGCATAATTCGAGGAAGCAAGAAGAAGCTCTTGGAAGGTGGTTGGTCCAGGGTTTGCGAATTAGTGTAAGTTCTTTTGTGTAAAGTTATTTATATTATATTATACTATAATTGTGTATTTTATAGTTGAGCCAAGTATACTTCTTTTCAAAGTTTTACTAGTGGGTTTAGTTTTGAGTTGGAATTTATTGAAAAGAGTTTTAAAAGGAAGTGAAGAATTTATTGATGGAATTTGGAATTCTTATTTCTAGAACTGTAACCTCAAAAGATCTTGGATTAGTTTGGGGTCATAAAGGATAAATATCTTCCGCTGGCATTTATTTATTGATTAAACAGATTGATTTAGATTGAGGTTTCATAGTGACGACCAAATCCTCTGACCCCGGATTTGGGGGCGTTACAATAAAATTTGAATAAATTGTAAAACTAATTAGACTTATGGTTTGTAATAACAGTTGATTTATATTAGTGCCTGTTCCATACTATAACTTGTGATCGATCCAGTTGCATGCAAGGGGTCATATTTATTATATTATTCCGCTGTGATTATTTTATTTTGATTTATTGGTTAGTGACCCCCAAATCTAAACCACGGATTTGGGAGGGCGCCACAGGTTGGTATTAGAGCTACAGGTTATGGTCACTGAAACAGGCTTAGGATTGTCATAGGTGAGTCATAGGAAGATCGCATAGGATAGGCGCGTGTAGTTTAGCTCTTATAGGGTTAAATTTAGGTTATTGAATTGGGTTATAGTTAAGTTGTTTAGGTTTCTTGTTTTGCATTTAGCCTTAGGCTTTGTGTCATTGCCCTACTATTTTGTTGGTTTAGTTGAGATTTCAAGCAAGGATTTAAAAAGGTTTGGATAATTCTGAGTAAATTTTCTTTGTGTTATTATTCTCGAGATGATAAGCAGGATTATGTGATAATCATGTCGCTTGTGTTAATATGGTAGCAAGTTTATGATATTTTGAGAAGAGATAATGTTTGAGAATTTTGATATGCTAAGGAATTGCTACATATTTACACAATGCTTGACAGATTATTATATAAGTTGCTTGTTTTCTTACCAGAATAATGGCACCAAAGAGAAGGAATAATTCAGGAGAGGATCGTACCGAGGGTCGGACAGATCCAGCGATTGTTCAGATGTTGGGAATGATGCAGCAGCATATGTTACATCTTACGCAGCAGCAACAACAGCAACAACAACAGCAGCAAGCAGTAGCACCACCTGCAGTGACTTTTAAGCAGTTTCAAGCAGTAAAGCCACCTGAGTTCAAGGGAAGTGCTGATCCCGTGGAAGCCAATGCATGGCTCAAGGAGATGGAAAAGGCTTTTGAATTAGTCGAAGCAGGGACTGAACAGAAGACCAAGTTTGCAAGCTACTTTCTGAAGGGCGAGGCGAACTATTGGTGGGAATCCACACGAGCATTGGAAGGAGGTGAGTTTATAACTTGGGAGAGATTCACAGAGCTGTTCCTGGAAAAGTATTTCCCGACGTATATGAAGAATCAAATGGAGATTAAGTTCTTGAACCTGACCCAGGGTGATCTTACCGTGGCTGAGTACGAGGCTAAGTTTACTGAGTTAGCAAGGTTCGTGCCAGACCAGGTTGATACAGATGAAAAGAAAGCAAGAAGATTCGAATAGGGTTTGAAGTTTTGGATTCAGAACAGAGTGGCCATGTTTGAGTTGACTTTATATGTGGCAGTGGTTCAGAAAGCAATGGTGATCAAAAGTAAAAGTGACATGTCTCAGAAAGGAAAGAATGGGAAGAAAAGGAAGATAGAAACCTCAGAAGGAGGTCAGCAGCAAGGTAATTTTCAGGGTCGTTTCAACAAAAGACCAGAGTTTTAGGGTAATAGGAATGTGGGATTCAGAAGACCACAATCAGGAAATGGAGGACAAGGCAACCGTTTTCAGAATTCAAATCAGCAGAGGCCCAATCGTCCACCAGTACCAGATTGCCAATTTTGTGGTAGAAAGCACTTTGGGAATTGTAATGCTAATGTGACGTGTTTCAAGTACGGCAGGAAAGGACACTTTGTTAATATGTGTCAGAATCCGATTCAAGGTCAGAATTTGGGGACTGGGTGTTATAAGTGCGGAAAGCCAGGGCATATTGCCAGGAATTGCCCAACGCAAGGTATGACGAGTAACACACCAAGGCTTACAGGTGCTCCATCTCAGAATGTGCCAAGGATTGAAGGACCACCAGCAAAGGACCAGCCCAAGGCCAGGACATTCAACATGACTATGAAGGATGCTGTTCAGAGTTCAGACGTGGTTGCAGGTATGCTTCCAGTCAACTCCGTAGCTGCTAAAGTTTTATTTGATTCTGGAGCTACAAGGTCATTTATTTCTCAAAGTTTTGTCGGTAAGCTGCATTGTGAAGTTAAGTTGTTAGAACAAGCGTTAATGATAGAATTAGCTAATAAGGATCAAGTTTCCGTCGACCGAGTGTGCCCGAGGTGTAATATTGAGGTAGGAGGACATCATTTCTATGCCAACTTGATACCTTTTAAGTTGGGAGAATTTGATTTTACTTTAGGAATGGATTAGTTGTCAGAAAATAACGCTCAGATTGATTGTAAGAATACGAAAGTAAGACTTCAGACCTTGGATAGTAAGAAGAAGGTGATATTTCAGGGGATAAAACAAGAGAAAAAGTTCTTAACGATCGCTCAAGTGAAGAAGTTATTGTGCCAGAATTGTGAAGGGTATTTGGCCCATGTGGTAGACACCAGCAAGGAAGTTCCAGCACTAGAAGTGATTGCAGTTGTCAATGAATTTCCAGATGTCTTTCCAGAGATCTACCAGGATTACCTCCCGACAGAGAAATTGAGTTTGCAATTGATCTAGCACCCGGAACAGAACCAGTTTCTAAAGCCCCGTACCGGATGGCACCAGTGGAGATGAAGGAATTGGCAACTCAACTGCAAGATCTTTTGGAGAAAGGAGTTATAAGACCCAGTGTATCCCCATAGGGCGCACCAGTACTGTTTGTCAAGAAGAAGGACGGGAGTATGCGACTGTGTATTGACTATCGAGAACTGAATAAGCTGACCATTAAGAACAAGTACCCGTTGCCGAGGATCGATGATTTGTTTGATCAATTGAGAGACGCTGTATGGTTTTCTAAAATTGATTTAAGGTCTGGATATCATCAACTGAAGATCAAGCCAGAAGACATTCCGAAGACTGCATTTAGAACCAGATATGGGCATTATGAGTTTCTAGTGATGGCATTTGGACTAACCAATGCACCAGCAACTTTCATGGATTTGATGAATCGAGTATTAAAAAAGTATTTGGATAAATTCGTGATCGTGTTCATAGACAACATATTGGTCTATTCTAAAATAGAAGAAGAGCACGCAGAACATTTGAGGATAGTTTTGGAGATACTGCGACAGGAGAAATTGTACGCAAAGTTTTCCAAGTGTGAATTTTGGTTAAAAGAAGTACGATTTCTTGGGCAAGTGATTAGCAATAAAGGAGTGGAAGTGGATCCAGCAAAGATTAAAGCCATAATCAACTGGGAGAGACCAAAAACACCAACAGAAGTACGAAGTTTCATGGGATTGGCAGGTTACTACAGAAGATTCGTGCAAGAATTTGCAAAGATAGCTACGCCATTGACAAAGCTCACCAGGAAGAACCAGAAATTTGAATGGGACAAGAAGTGCGAGGAAAGTTTCCAAGAATTAAAGAATGGATTAGTATCTTCTCCAGTACTAGTCTTGCCAGATGAACAAGGAAATTTTGTGATCTACAGTGACGCGTCATACAAAGGATTAAGATGTATTTTGATGCAACATGACAAGGTGATAACCTACGCTTCAAGACAGTTGAAACCACATGAAGAAAAGTATCCAACGCATGATCTTGAATTGGCAGCTATAGTGTTTGCATTGAAGATATGGAGGCATTATCTATATGGGGAAAAGTGTGAGATCTACACAGACCACAAGAGTTTGAAGTATGTCTTCACCCAGAAGGAATTGAACATGAGGCAGAGAAGATGACTAGAACTAATCAAGGACTACGACTGTACTATCAACTATCATCCAGGCAAAGCAAATATGGTGGCTGATGCTCTGATCCGAAAAGAAAGGTTAAACATGATAACTTCATCCGAGGAATTGATCAAGGAATTTGAAAAGCTGGAAATAGAGGTCAGTATCCCAAGTATGTCTCCAAAGGTATTGTGTACAATGTCTTTTCAACCAGAGCTATTAGAGAAGATAAGAAGATGTCAGGAAGAAATCATGAGCCATGAACGAGATAGTTTGACAGGAGAAGAAATAGGGAGTCAAAAGGATGATAAAGGAATATTAAGATTTTCTTCTAGAATATGGATACCCAACGTAGCCGAGCTGAAAGATGAAATTCTTCGAGACGCTCATAACTCCAGATATTCAATTCATCCGGGAGTACGAAGATGTACAGAGACTTAAGAGAAAACTTTTGGTGGCCAAGCATGAAGAAGGAAATTACAGAATGGGTAAGTAAGTGTTATACTTGCCAGCGAGTTAAAGCGGAACATCAAAGGCCCAGTGGACTAATACAGCAGTTGGAAATTCCAGAATGGAAGTGGGAGCATATAGCAATGGATTTTGTAGTTGGATTACCAAGGACCAGGGAAAATCATGATTCTATTTGGGTTATTATCGACAGATTGACGAAGTCAGCACATTTTCTTCCTATTAACGAAAGATTTTCAATGGATAAATTGGTTCGGTTATATCTTAAGAAAATTGTGACCCGACATGGAGTTCCAGTATCCATAGTTTCAAACAGAGATCCTCGATTTAATTCAAGATTTTGGAGAAGTTTTCAAGATTGTCTCAGAACGAAGCTGAACATGAGTACCGCGTATCATCCGCAGACAGACGGTCAAAGTGAAAGGACGATTCAGACTATCGAAGATATGCTAAGGGTATGTGCACTAGATTTTGAAGGAAGTTGGGACGAACATTTACCATTGGTTGAGTTCTCCTACAACAACAGTTATCATGCCAGTATTGGAATGCCGCCTTACGAAGCTTTGTATGGGAGAAGATGCAGATCTCCAATATGTTGGGAAGAAGTTGGTGAGAGAAAGATTTTGGGTCCAGAATTGATCCAACAGATGAAGGAGAAAATAGAACTTATTCGGAAAAGATTAACAGCAGCTCAAGATCGTCAACACAAATATACCGATCCTACCAGAAAAGATATGGAATTTGAAATTGGAGAAGCAGTGTTATTAAAGGTTTCGCCTTGGAAGGGTTTATCAAGATTCGGAAAGAAAGGAAAGCTGAGTCCGCATTATGTTGGCCCTTTTGAGATTTTGAGACGTGTGGGAAAGGTTGCTTACAAATTAGCGTTACCACCTCACATGCAGCATATCCACAACGTGTTCCACGTGTCAATGTTGAAGCGTTATTTTCCTGATTCGAATCATGTGATAGAATACGAGCCAATCGAGATTCAGCCAGATTTATCTTTTGTAGAACAACCAGTGCAGATTTTAGATAAGAAAGAAAGAGTGCTTAGGAATAAGTCTATATCTTTAGTGCGAGTCTTGTGGAGGAATCCCAAGGTTGAAGAGTCGACTTGGGAATTGGAAAGCGAAATGCGATCCAAGTATCCTTACTTGTTTTCTTAGGCTGATGCTGAGGACAGAATCCTGTTAAGGGGGGAGGATGTAATATCCGGGAAAATTATGTGAATATGATATGTTAAATAAATAAATATTGTGTGTTTTATAAATTTAAAGTGATTATTGCCATGATATTAGATGTTACAGCTGTTGTGCGTGTTTCTGTGTGGGCTAGGAAATTTTTCGATTGATAAAATATGTTTAAACTGCAATTATATGAATCGATATGCAATTCAAACTCTTATTTATTCACATATTTATTAAGATACTCATTTTATTTCATTTTACGCGCGTTTGAATGTATTTTACGTGTTTTCGGGATTTTCTGGTAATTTAGGAATCATTTTATTTTTCAAAAATCATCAGACCGGGACCCCACCGGGACGACAAACCCCACAAAATCAGTGTTTTCATTTTTATAAAATTATTCGTATTTGAAATACCATTTATTTTTGTATTTTTGAATTATTTGCAATTTTCGGGGAATTTTGGCATTAATTTTGTATTTTATTGTTTTTAAAATTATTCCCCGTAATTATTATTTTGGGGCTTAATTATTGTAATTAGGGGATAAAACACCCTTAATTTATTTTGGGGTATAATTTTTGTGAAAATATAAATAGCTGACTGTTTTTATTTATTTATTTTGATATTATAAAAAAATTCAGAAAATTCATAAAAGTCAATAACATTCTTGGGGGTGAGATTCTAGGTAGCAACTTCAATCGTGGTTTTTGATCGATTTAGGGAAACAAATCAGACGTTCTAGTAACCAAAATCTTCCTCTCGACGAGAGCTTTCTTTTGGTATCAACATCTTGATCTGAGGTACAGTAAATCAAAAAGTCGATTTTATATTTTTATTCTTGAAAATCGTTTTTGTTTTTGGATGATTCTGGGTTGATTTTGTTGTTACCAATAGCTTTAGGATGATCTTTGGAGTCGATTTCATTATTTATTTGTATCGAATGATTGCTAGATGAGTATAGATGAGTTCTTGGTTTTAAACTTTTTATTTTTTTCAATTTCTGGATTTTTGATGTTGGTTCGGTTGGTTTTGAATATACAAATTGATTCTAGGCATCCAGAGCTTTAAATTGATAGCAGATTCGTTAGTTTTGGTTAAGGATTGACTGGTTCGCATTTTTCCGTCGAATCGACTGTTTTTGCAGCGATTTTGGCCGGAGTTCTTATTTAGAACAGTTGTTGTTGATGCTGTATGTGAGGGTGAGTTCCTGGAGTGTTAACGAATTATTTGGGCTGAAAATCGGAGGATTCAGGTTATGTTTTGGACCACCGGAAGTCCGGGAAGTCGCCGGAGGTTCGATCGGAATCTGGAATTTTCCAGAAACCGGCGAAACGCCGGTCGCCTTCTCCGTTCTCCGGCGAAAATCCGGTTGCCAGGACTGCCGTTCGATCCAGCAAGGAAGAAGACAGCATTCTGAAATCTGTTTTTGTTACTTTCTTTTTCCTTTTATTTTAAAATTCATTTTCTTGTTTTAAAAATCATTTATTTAATTTCAAAAAAATCAATTACTTATTATTGGTAATTCTAAAAATTATGTTCTTAGTTATTTTAAATTCCTAAAATTATTTTCTTTAATTATTTTAAAAAATACAATTTGATTTAATTATTTATAATTTATTTTATTTAATTATTTATGAATTTAATTAATTGATTAAAAATTAATTAATCAATTAATTTTATTTATAAATAGTTAAATAAATGTAAATTATTTATAATTAATTCAAATAATTCCTAAAAATTATTTTTAAGGTTTTAAAAATACTATTTTGGTATTTAAAAATCAATTAATATTATTATTAAATGATTTATTTCCATTTATTTCTTATTTTATTTATAATAATTAAACCGTTCGTCCGTTACGAAACGAACGCGTACAGACACAGAAAAATATTGCGCTTTCAATAAAAATACTTTTGAGTCCTAATTTCTTTTGTATTGCAATGTTATTTTATTTGTGTATCTGCTTGAGTTGGTAATTGATCGGTAGATATTATTATTGACCTGACTTTCATTCTGAACGCACTGAGACCTATCTTTCAACGATCTAATCTATGTATTACATGAATTATGTGATTACGTGTTGTACGAATGCCATGATTACATGCTATATGATATGCATGCTATCTGTTTACAGCTTTAAAATGCCATGCTTAGTTATAAACGATCGGGTAGATGTCAAGACGTATAGTTACTTCTATTGAGTTTGGTTCTGTCAATTAAGATAGTTCTTTTGTTTATAGAATCGAGTAGCAAGGAGTGCAGTCAAGTGTTAGACGGAGATAGTAGCCAGCAGCTATAAGCAGAGTTATAGAGAAAAGTTATTGAGCATGCCAGGCAAGTACCCCTAACTTCACTTATCGTTCAAGTAACGTTTATTTCGAATCATATTATGCAAGTACCTATATATTCATTTATCATTCAATTGATATTGACTCTGAACTTTATTCTTTCAATTTCCATACTATTCTAAGTTCAGAATAGTTAAATGTTTTATATTTCGCTATAAATTACTCTATACAGTGGAACATTGAATTGAGATTAGCGAATAACTAATTGTTCTAGTTATTTCGCCATCGATTGTTGAGATAACTCAGGACCATGAGAAATGGAGGGTTATATGGTTAAGGATGTCCTTTGATTCGGCTCCTTTGATCGAAATGTTTTATGGATTGGATGAATGCGTAAGTGACCGGGACAGACGGTCCAGCGGAGGGCTATTTCTATATGTTATATAAAATATTATGACACCATTTTTGCCACTGGCAGGTATATTGCCTTTTATTTGAGTACTCGTATTTTGGGGACATATTTCTATGAATCATGACCTTGTGCTATCATACGGGCTGATCAGCATGTGATAGTACGTCCGTTGGAGTTAGATTCCAATCTAAAAATTATTATTTATTGTTGATAGCTTGTAAAGCTTTTATTATTGATCAAATATTACTGATTTTATCATGTTGTTCAGTTATTATCAGAATGTGGTTTATCATTTTAAGCACATTTTATATTGCTTGCTGAGCATTTCTTTCGCTCATACTTGTTTATTAATCTAATCTTTCCGCTAAGCCAAAACAGGCTTAAGATCCAGGTTTGATCAGAAGTCGAGTGCTTGTAGATAGTTGGTGTGTATTCCAGGTAGACTATTTTGGGACGCTTGATAGTCTAGAGGTTTGTAATAAAATTTGAATAAATTGTAAAACTAATTAGACTTATGGTTTGTAATAACAGTCGGTTTGTATTAGTGCATGTTCCATACTATAACCTGTGATTGATCCAGTTACATGCAAGGGGTCATATTTATTATATTATTCCGCTGTGATTATTTTATTTTGATTTATTGGTTAGTGACCCCCAAATCTAGACCCCGGATTTGGGAGGGCGCCACATAAAATACCACTTATCACACCCCCAAACTTAAATCGATGCTTGTCCTCAAGCATCACAGACTCAAACATAGAATAAAACATGCATGAATGCAACTTATATGAATGCAGCGATCCCCTCGCGATGACTAAACCAACCAACACATGACATATCAATAAATGCAATTAGGCGACTAAAGATCAATCAAATCATGAAAGCTAACATATAACTAGAAACGTGGTGTGTGCGAATGCTTAACATATATGCTTTGAAACTAGATCAATCATCATAACTTAATTATCCTCAAGATAATCACAAGCTTATACGAAGAATATATTCTAGACACAAAATGACTTATAACACTACAAGATTCTAGGAGTTTATTAGGGAATCATGCTTTTATTCAACACATAAACAAACGCTTATTTGATCGTGCAATGAGTGAGGTCCACAAAAGACTTATGCAATGGTACCCATTTAGTGAGCGTTAGGTTAGCGGATCCCAGACTATAAAAGCCTTAGGTCACTAGGCACAAAGTCCCCTAAGAACTTAATAACTCGAATACCAAAGAGCCCACTCGTGATCAATTGTGCATTAAACCATATCTTTTTTCTTTCTCTCTTTTTTTCTCTTTTTTTTCCTTTTTTTTTCTTTTCTGAGCAAATGTGTGTCGCTCCATCTTGCTCAACCCTAGACTACTCGTATACAATACGATCCGGCTACTAGCCATTTGACGCTTAACCACAACTAGCAATGAATTCCAATTTTTATCTCCATTTTTTATCTTTTCATGTCTTTTATCATTAAGAGCCTATCAAGCATTCTAAGTATAAACAATAGATTAACCTCAAAAAATATCAAATCATGACAACAATCTAGTCCTTAAGCATACTCTAAGACTTAGTGAAATTACAAGTGTTTCTAGCATGCATATCAACCTAACAAGATTTAACATCACTCTAACACCATCACTACACTCGCATCAATATCACATATTAATCGGTAAAGCAACATAAAGGGACCATGGTATATGCATGAGCTATATGACATGATAAATAAAGTTATAAATAAAAAAAAACTATATGGCAAAAATATGCAACTATATGAACTAAACTATCATGAATATGCAACTACATAGCACACACACAAATATGTTCCTTAACTACCACCCCCAAAGTTAAAATCTTTACTGTCCCCAGTGAAGGTAATAGAAAGGAACACATGGTATACCTACTCAGACGAATCATTATTATCACCCTCAGAGGGTGGAGTGTCAGGAGGCCAATCAACCTCGCCACCAATGTCTCGGACAACAGTACCGAAAATGTGTGTCAAATCTTCAGCAAAATATCGGTGGATGTCATGCATGACCTCCATACGCCTAGTCAATCTTCTATACTGTGCATCACCAACACCAATCCTATAAACTACATGTTTCCCATGAGAAGAACCCTCTGTAGGCACTGAAGGATTCGTTCGGCTACCCTCTACATCATCAAAAATATTTCCCAAGCCCTTATCATGTGGTGCACCTAAGAATGCATAACTCAAGTGATCTGGTAGTGGGTGAAGCTCAAGTGTGGAAACATCTTCAATAGACGGTTCGAGACATTCCTGAGAAATTTTTAGCTCTGCTAACCCAAGAGAATTCAATGGCATATCCAACTTCCTCTCCCATGAAGGTGCATTCAAAAGCTGCAGTTGCCCTGCTCCTTCTTCATCTTCAATAACTGATTCCCCTATTAAGGATCTCTCTAAGGTATCTGACTTTGGCATTTGCTCAGGCTCTGAATTTACTGCAGAGTCAACCCACTCTACTTTAAAGCACTCCTCTTTAGTCGTGGGTAACTTTATTTCCTTAAACACATTAAAAGTGACCTTTTCATCATGAACCTTCATCATAAGTTCTCCTTTTTGCACATCGATCATAGTTCGGCCTGTAGCCAAGAAAGGTCTTCCCAAGATTATGGGAATCTTCTTATCTTCCTCGAAATCAAGAATGACAAAATCTGTAGGAAAGATGAGCTTGTCCACCTTTACTAGTACGTCCTCCACAATGCCTCGTGGGTATGTAATCGAACGATCAACAAATTGTAGAGACATGTAGGTGGGCTTCAGATCAGGAAAATTCAGCTTTTTGAAGATAGACAACGGCATCAGATTGATGCTTGCTCCCAAATCGCAAAGGCACTTGTCAAATGACAACTTGCCAATGGTGCAAGGAATGGTGAAGCTACCCGGATCCTTAAGCTTTGGAGGTAACTTTTGTTGCAGAACAGCACTGCACTCTTCCGTTAGAGCAACGGTATCAAGATCATCCAGTTTCACCTTCCTTGAAAGAATGCTTTTCATGAATTTCGCATAACTAGGCATTTGCTCAAGAGCCTCAGTGAAAGGTATGTTGATGTGAAGTTTCTTGAACACCTCCAGAAACTTACCAAATTGCTTGTCCAACTTTTGTTTTTGCAATCGCTTAGGAAAATTGTGGAGAATGATAGATCTGTTTCTCCCCTGTATTACCCTCAGGCAGAGTGTGTTTAACAGTAGTCTTCCTTGGTTCTCCCTCTTTCTCCTTTTGCATTCCTTCTTCATCTACAACTTCAACTTCTACATCTTTTGCTTTTTCAGCATCAGCAACTTTTCCTGACCTTAAGATGACAGCTTTGACTTGCTCTTTAGCTTCCTTCCTGTCGGGCACTTCAGTATCGCTGGGAAGTGTTCTAGGTTGACGATTGAGCAAGGCATTGGCTATTTGTCCAATTTGATTTCCCAAGGTCTTGATAGAAACAACCTGACTTTTGCATAGCAGCTTTAACTTCTCAAAATCAGCACTAGAAGGTGGAGCAGCACCTCCTTGTTGAGGATATGATTTCCTATGAGCAAATTGCTGAGGTTGCTGGAATCCAGGTGGATTAAACTGTTTATTTGTAGCTTGCTGATATGGTTGGTGAACAGCATTCTGATTATTGCTCCAGCTGAAATTGGGATTATTTTTGTTATTAGGATGATAAATAGCGGGCACAGGCTACTGCTGTCTCTGAAAATTGTTCACATACTGAACAGATTCATTAGCAAGAGAACACTGATCCGTAGCATGAGAGCCTGCACAAAGCTCACAGACACTAGCTATTCGATTTACGCCATAGTTGGTTAAAGAATTGACCTTCATAGTCAGTGCCTGGAGCTGTGCTGTAATAGTTGTAGCTGCATCGACTTCTAGAATACCTGCTACTTTCCCAGGCATCATCCTATAAGTTGGGTATTGATACTCATTTGCAGCCATAGTTTCAATGAGATTATAGGCCTCCGTATAGCTTTTGGCCCACAAGGCGCCTCTAGAAGCTGCATCGAGCATGGGTCGAGATTGGACCCCCAAACCATTATAGAAACCAGTGATCACCATCCAATCAGGCATACCATGGTGTGGACATTTTCTCAACATCTCCTTGTAGCGCTCCCAAGCCTCGCACATAGATTCTCCGGGTTGCTGCGCAAACTGAGTAAGAGCACTCCTCATAGCTGCAGTTTTGGCCATTGGATAGAACTTCACCAGAAACTTTTGCGCAAGATCTTCCCAAATAGTTATGGACCCAGCTGGTAACGAATGTAACCAGTCCTTAGCTTTGCCCCTCAGAGAGAATGGGAAAAGTCTCAGCTTGATAGCCTCATCAATGACACCACTATATTTGAATGTACTACAGATCTTGACAAAATTCCTGATATGGATGTTGGGATCTTCAGTCGCAGCCCCTCCGAAAGAAACAGAATTCTGCACCATCAGAATAGTACCCGGCTTGATTTCAAAAGTATTGGCCTCAATAGCCGGATGAAGGATGCTTGACTGAATTTCTTCAATTTTAGGCTGATAAAGTCCATAAGAGCTTGATCAGTTTGAGCTAGACGATCACCCATTATTTCAAGTTCTTTCTTTTTACTCTCTTTATCCGAATCTTCAAAAATTGTCTTCTCCAGAAAGTCAAGAGCTTTATCTGTTTCCTCAGCTTTATCCAGATTTCTCTCGCGAGTGCGAGAACGTGTTTGCATAAACGCTTGCTAGAGTACCTGAAACAAAATTGAAAGCAGTAAGTAACAAGTCTTAATCAATGAATCCTAATGACCACTGATGGCAAGTACATAAACTAAACAAATTAACACCGAGTGTAGCGGTACCAAAAACTTGTTAGACACAAAGCATGCGCTAAATAATTCACGCAAGTATACGCGTTCGCAAGTAATATAGAATAATTTCTATTTTGTACCCACAGAGACTCTGATTAATTATATTTAATTAACACTTACTCACCAATGCATGATTATTCTTCAATGCTAAGACAAATAACAAATAGGGTTTTGATTAAACTAAGAGATTATACTAAATAACATTAACTAAGAAAAGTGAGATTGAATTACTATATATATGACAAACATGGGATTCTAACTTCATTAAATACTTCATTCAATAACCTTTTCATTCTTAACCTTAGCATGTAATGGTGATGACAGTAATCAGATAACACGAAACTGATAAACGCCAACTTTCGTTGCACGAGTACCATTCTACCAGACATCCACAAAAGAGATAGAAGCTGAATAGGCACCAATTATATTGAGACCCTATAAGTCTATAGAATTTGACAACATAACGGTTTCAGCACAAGTTATCTATCTTGATTACATAGGGCAAGTAAGATGGTTAAAATTACCTACGAATCATGCATAACAATAGCACATTAACTGTGGCGCCCTAAAATCTGAGGCCGGGAATCTCGGAGGCCATGCCATCTAAACCACTATAAACCACATACCTTGCACCACAATATATAAATACTCACACTTTACAACCTCACACTTATCAGACACACACACTTACAGGCTATTGTCTTGGAAATGAACCATTCATTACTAGAGTATATTAAACCGCAAAGTGATAATTATTACAACCCAAAAGTAATTAAGTCTTACCGGGGAATAACCTTTAAGTAAGGCTAGTCCATCGGCCAAATATACGTTTCTTATTTATTACCTTACATAAGTCATACTTATAAATAAGCCGAACTAAAAACAACTAAAAACCAATCCAGCTTATTCGGACTACCTGCGGTACATCACCAAATAATCTACGGAACAGCTGGCCATTTCCTACCCGTTTCCTGGATATGGTTCTCATGGTAGGCATCTTGATTCACTATTGTGTTGTGTCATTTAAAGAAAGCAATAGTGAGCTATAGTGCCCAACATAATAATGTACAGTATGAAAATGACTGTATTATAAGCTTATGTAAAACATCATATATGATAAATATGTTTTAATTTAAAATTAGTTTTCCTTGGTGATACACACCTTCTTATGAAAATAATTCTTTAGAGGATTTTATTATCCTGCGAATACCTTAATAATAAACCCAGCACCTAGGCTTGGGTTACGGTATTGCATCATAATTCTAATTGGAAGAATATGACACTCGTTGGAGCCATCGCATACGATGATCAGTCATTTTTCTACTAGTAGAAGGACGACACCTTCGTATCCCGGTTATCACCCTTGCCGCATTCGGGCTACGTGTCCCATTTTTTGGGTATACACAAACTTCACAAGTTCCTGAGTACACAGAGTACCTTCTCCTGCGGTACCTTTGGTAGTCCATCTAGCACACATAGTACCAGAGTCTACCCCTCCCTTGTCCTTTTAAAAGAATTCTATCATATCTCGAGAACTCGAACCACATCGAAGTTCCCCAAGCATTTTTCTTGTTGATAGAAACAGTTTATCTTACTAAGATATAAATGTATATATATATATATACGTACTTCCGAAATTTTCGGAGGAAGTACTAAGGATGTGAGTTGACCGCTGTCAACAGATAATTAAATAATGGGGAAAAGTTTCTCCTTTAAACTATATTCAAAATATTAAATAAGTCGGGATAATATTCTTCGACGATCTGAAATTATTCGAATGATTTTCAAAAATCAGAAAGTAATTTAAATCTGGTTCTATGATTTTTAAATCCTAAATAAACCCTTTAATAAATAGTAAATAATTAAATGATAATCGATAAATAATTAAACCTCAAAGGAGTTTACTTTTGAAAGAATAAACTAATATTCCTCAACTAATTTATGTTTAATACATTAATAACTTTAATATTTAATCGAGATTGAAGTAAATATTTACTGGAGAATACTTCTCCCTAATAAATGAATAATAAGTAAATATTTCTTGTCCAAATGATAAACTATAGTTGAGGGAATACGATCTTTGGAAATCGTCTTAATAAAAGCTCGAGGTATTTAATATTGGTAAGTGGACGTTGAGTCCCTTTAAAACGTACTACTATGGACTTGTAATCGTCCTATAATATCGCCGGAATGATTCCCGGGTTTTTATCTTGAAATCCCTACCGACTCTCGGTCTTATTATAATACGTCACGCTTATAGCGGAATTAAACATTTCACGATATATACTTATCGTACAATATCGCTATATCATGCGAAAATTCAATAACTACGTATCATGGCAAACATGGTACTTATGCAATGATAATAAAATAATCTTTTCACAACACAACAGTAAATGGAATTGGGTTAGTAAACTGGCATGGGTATCCTTAGGTGGAGGATGTTTTAGGTTGCGCTCGGAAATCTATAATCATGAACATAATTCATTTCGTTAGGTCCCGTTCTAATTTACGGCTACCCGCACCCACGCGCTAATTAATATGCACCATCTCAATTTATGTTATCCTTATTATTACTTTAAGTCCTTATTCACATCATGGTCACTTCCATTTTCAAAGTATCTTAAGTTTATTTTCGTTTTCGTCGTCGGCTCCACTTATGGATTCTACGGTTTCTAATCGCGCGGTCTCGACTCCGATATTTTTATAAAATTGAAAAATCATTATTTTCACTTAAATTTTTTATGGCAGTTAGGAAACTAAAAATAATACCCTCTGTAAAACTTTCATGATTTATGAACATTCTTAAGTCAATCCTTTATATTTTCAAAGTTCGTAATTCATAGTAGTTTTTGTCGCGTAAATCACTTTTAAATATTTATACTACCACCAACAATCATTATATCATCATCAACACACTAACTCCTCTCAAGAACATCATATTCTTGAGGCAACAACAATCAACCTTAAATCTACTTAACTAAACATCAAGATCTTAACAATATCACCACTAAAACTAGGTTTATAACTACATACTAAAAGGATCTTGAAATTGAATCTTAAATAAAGTTAGGTCAAAGATTTTTACCTTTCTTGAAAGCTTGATATGTGTTCTTGATGATGGTGAAGTCTTGGGAGTGCTTGGTATGGTTTTTTGTAAGGCATATGTCATAGCCTATTTGTATATTCGAGGATTTAACTCAACTCAAATAAGAATGTAACAAGTAAGTGGTGGATCTACCGTCAAAGAGATCTCTCAAAGTAACATCCATCAAAGGATTCAGAAACAAGGTTCATCTACAGACTTGAGGAATTAATTCACTGGAAGAAGTTCAAGAAAATGATCAAGCCTCAGTGATATAAATCAAGATTGTGGATTTAATCAAGTGACAGAGATCTTGTGAGGGTATCAGATAATTAGAAGGATTTAATCTGAAGAAAATCAAGTATCAAAGTCAAGACATGAAGAAACGTCATGGAAGTTAGTCACTCATGAACCAGACAGTACATCGAGTGTCAACATTGAAGTGGTGGAATTGATTCATAATTTTCAGTGATTTTCAGAAGATTTTCAGAAGAATGGTTGCTGCTCAAGATTAGTATTAATTCTCTATTAATAAATTAAGTCATATAATTTAATTAAGAAAATAAATTATATCTGCAAAGATTAATTTATTGATTAATTGAATTAATTGATTAATTAATTCTGAATTAATATTTAGGATTTTCAGAATTTTAATTGGATTAAAATCTGTTTTAAATCGGCAAGACAATTAAAAATGAACTAGCATGACAATCTGGATTGTCATACCGATTATCATGCCAGGCCATTTTCAATAGTCTCACCGAAAGTTACACTGGGAGGAGGATTGTCTTTCCAGTTCATTCTGATAGTCTTGCTAGTTCATTCAATTGTCTCACCGAAAGTCTTGCTAGCTCAATGGATTGTCTTGCTAGCTCAATGGATTGTCTTGCTAGCTCAATGGATTGTCTTGCCAGTTCAAGGAGGTCTATTAATTGAATTATAAAGACAGGAGCAACAGAAGTCATTCTCAATTATCCAACAACTCAAGAACAAAAGAAAAGCAGCTGCATAAAACATTTTATTTTTCATCTGCTAAATTCAAGATCACATTTCTAGTTATTAAAGTTAAATCCAAATAACTAAAAATCATTCTCTTGTTCTTGTGTAACTATCTAGCGGATCAAAATCCCTAGAACTTAATCTCAAATTGCGTTTAGCATTTGAATCTTTTTATTGCAAAAATAGAAAAAGTTCATGTTGAATTTATTCTAGATTTGTGATAATTAATTTGAGATTAATCCCTTGTAATCGATACAGTTGTTGTAACACCTTTCAAGTTTAATAATATTTTTATTTAACTTGAATTTTGTTTCAATTTTTTATTCCGCACTAAATTCGATTAAAAGGTGTAGTTTGTATTCAACCCCCCTTCTACAAACACATTGGTACCTAACAATTGGTATCAGAGCCTTCTGATTAACGAACAAATCAAGATCCAAGACTTTTGTGATTTTTCAACTCCTTGAATTTTTATTTATTCAAAAATTCATAATGACTTCACAAAAAGTTGGAACCGTTAAAATTCCACTATTTGATAAAGACAATTATATCATGTAGAAGAAGAAGATGCTCTTGTTTTTACAAGTTGCAAATCCCAAATATCTGAACTTGTTAAAGAAGGGTCCAAAAATTCCGATGGTTATTGAACCAGAGGTGATAGAAAATGGTGTTGTGATTACCAAAGCTAGAACCTATGCAAAAGAGCCTGAAGATTTTACTCCTGTTGAAAAGGAAGAAACCTCCTTGGATGCCAGCCTTCAATTAATTTTAATTGACTCCCTTGATCCCTTGATGAACAGAGATGTGATGAACTGTAAAAATTCCAAACACATGTGGGAAACTATTGAGGTGATTAATGAAGGCACAGAGGAAGTTAGGGAGAACAAGTTAGAGATCCTAACCTCTGAGTATGAACATTTTAAATCCAAAGGAGAAGGAATTACTGAAGTGTTTGAGAGGTACAATGTGTTGATCAACAACCTGAACATAAATGGAAAATATTATTCAATCAGGGAGGTCAACAAATAGTTCCTTTTAACACTGTCAACTCATCTTGAACATAGAATCACTGCCATAAGAGAAGCTAGAGATCTGAGTGAGATTTCTTTGGATAGACTCTATGGTGTGTTAAAAACCTATGAGTTGGAGCAGATTCAGCAGAAGGAAGTCTATGGGAAAGATAGAATGGTTGTGGCGCCCTCCAAACCCGGGTCAGAAGTTTGGGGTCCACAACACAAACACAATATATCAACCTGTATAAGAAATATTATTTATAATGACCCTGCTTCACAAAACCACGGATCGCAACAGGTTAAAGTATGAAAATAAGCCATAACCTTAATTATTACATCGTACCAAATCCCAACTAATTTAACTTACAATTGATAATAAAATCATTCTTACAGCCTTGCTATCTCACTACTGCCATAAGCTCCTGCTAGCTCGATCAATCATAATCTGGAATCCTAGCTCGAACATTGAACTGGGAAACCTTGCTATCAACCGTATCCTTCTTAACTGTAGAATATATAAAAAGATTCGCAAGAGTGAGCTAACTAGCTCAGCAAGTCATATTATCAATAACTGAGGTTAGATAATAATAAATGAGATGATTCAAAGGAATCAAGTTTCTTGTTAAACAATCAATAGAATTGGATTATTCATTTTAAGTTTTTAAACCAAGGTTAGGCTGCTGATCAGTCACGCACTAACCCCGAGCAAAGCACACAACACTGCTCTAGCTACTGGATCCAAGGCACACATTGGCCTAACTTGACCATCGATATGGTCTGACCACGAATCTGGTCCATACAAAGAAAACTATCCAATTCTAAAGCATTTCAATATGATAAACAATAGAGTTCAATAAAACCAGATCATAATCAATAACCATAAAACATTTGTAAAAGAGCATGGTAAAAGTTCATAGTTACCAAAAAGGGTATGTCAAAATACATAAAAGAAGTGGCCTCCAGCCGGTAGGATAATCGGGTATTAGATGAATATTGTTTTTCCAAAGTTTTAGTGCTTTGATATCACAAGGTATGGATAAGTATAAAAGTTTTTATATATATAAACAATTTTGTTCCAGTATTTGGTATATGATGGATATATATTTGTGGTGTAGTATCGTATTTGTGTGGTTTAATATTTGGTAAATCCACAAGAAATGGTTCACAAAGAATAAGGCTTACGGCTCAAAGATCAAATGATGTGGCTCAGGTTCAAGGCTGGAGGATTCAAAGTATTTCCAATATAAAAGAGAGCTATTTTGAATATTAACAACAGGTCACAAGAGAATTTAGAAATATTTGCAATAAATCTCGAGAAAGGTTTAGAAGTACTTGCCTTATCATAATTGATTCCAACCTCACTTGTACGTGTCTACGACTCTATTCAACCACCATTCATCTGTTTCTCCTATGCCTTGCTTCTAATCTCTGCTCATTTGCTGTATTTTCTACATGTCAATTCTATTTTCTGATCACCTGCTTCTCTTTCTTACGCCTTGCTTACTCTGCTAGGCAGCATAAGTATCTATTAATATTCCACTCATACGATTCTGTTCAACACATACTTCTATCTACCCTTCGTTTCACCTAAATCCGATTAACGGATTGAAAGTTATGCCATAAACAGTAATCATCGAATATATAAACCGACAGTCAATCAACAGGTCACACATAATACATCACGTAATCAATGACATATCTTTTATAAAGACATTTCGGGTCATAAATAGGCTTTCTAGTAATTAAAATGATTTTTAAAATATTTTTCGGAATTAAAACGGGTCGTTGGATCAATTTCGGAATAATAAACAGGGTTCGGTTGGCCAATTCTGGCTCCGAAACAATTTTAGAATAATTATCGAGCCTTGAAAATAATTTAGAATAATATTTTAAAGCTCGAAACTATTTTTCGATATTTTTAAATCATTTTTAAATAATTAAATCTAATTAAATAATTAATTAAAAATCAATTAATAATTAATTAAATCAATTAATCAATTAATTTTCGAATTAATTGACTAATTAATCAATTAAAAATTAACTGAAATTAATTAACTAATTAATCCAGATTTATTTGTGAATTAAAAATAATTTTCGGAATTAAAATAATAATTTTTAGAATTTTCAGAAATTAAAAACGGATTTTTATAATAAAAATAAATAGGAAATATGATTTTTAAACATTTTTAAAACAGGAATCCAATTTTTGCAAAGTCTGGAAACTTCAGGGACTAAACTTCATCATCTACAAAACTACATGGACTAAACTGCAATTTTGCAGTCCAGTCGCCGGAAAACACAGGGGTGGCCGGAGAACACGATTCCGGCCTCCTCACCTTGCCACAAGCTCCAGATCACATCTACGGATTACCAGGAACATAACCATGCAATCAAATCGATCTAACAATCCCTGAGTTGGCCGGAATTTGGCCGTGACGTTTGCCAGTTTCCGGCGAACTTCGGAAATATTCAAAACACAACTCCCTTCTCTACAGACCTCGTTGATTCATGAAATTTATACGACTGGATTGCAAATTTTATAGGGAACACAACCCACTATAACACAACATCAATCTGTCACAGAATAAGAAACCCCCAAATTTCAATTAAGAACATTCATACGGGTTATAAACCCTAATTTTGAAATTCGAAAATCAAACTCAGATTTGAACATGTTATTGAACTCCAAATCAGACGTATAACATATGAAAATCATCAGGAAAATAAGCTCTACAATATGCAATCATCAAATCATACAAACAATCATCCGAACAAAAATTCATATTTTTAATAAAATAAATTCGAAAATAAATAAATTTTTAGAAAAATAACCTTGATTTCTGCAGTGAAACAAAGCTCAGAATCTGATAGAACACTTCAAATCCTTCGTTTTGGTTACTCAAGCTTTGAAAACAGAGATCGGTAACGCCTTCGTTTTGCTGTTTGATTCTTAGAACAGTTTTAGAAAATTAGGGCTTTTCTCTGAAAATTATATAATTAACTATCTGCAATTGATTTTGATACGAAATAAAATACGGTAAAAGGCTATTTATAATTACGGAGAATTAGTATCCCGTTGGATCATTCCGGATATAAAACGGTACGTTTATTTATAAAAACTGATCCAAACGGTATCGGTTTTCGGGATAATTATCCAAATCAGTACAATTTGTACTGCGATCTTGGTCTCAGCGCCTGGTTACACTAACTACGAGGTGATAATTGGGATAGTTTAATAAAAAGCTCCCGTTTATCAAAAATACGGGTTAATTGATTTACCGAAACGAATATTGTATCGAAAATGTTGCGCCGGGACCCGCGCAGGACAAACCGTACACCGGATCGAAAAAGTCGAAACATGGAAAATGCTCGAAATATTGCAATTAGGTTAGGAACGAGTTCTCGAAAGAGTTTCGGGTTCCAAAAACGTAACAACGGTTGACGTCGGTTGGTTCCCGTTTTTATAAAAATATATTTTAATTACCCGGAAAAAGATTTTAGAAATTTCATATGATTCTTATAAATCCATAAACCAACATAAAAATAATTAGGAAGATATGACAATTATCTATATTTTATTTTGGACATATAAAAATTAAAATACTCAATTAGTATTATTTTTGAATATCCAAGTACATATAACACTTAACAATTAGCTCACAGAATAGATACTGAACACACATACTAATTATTTATTAGCAAAAATAATTACACGATATATCCCGGATATTACATCCTTCCCCCCTTAAAAGGATTATGTCCTCAGAATCTCCTAAGAAAACAAATAAGGGTACTTTTCTCTCATATCACTTTCTAACTCTCAGGTTGACTCTTCAACCTTTGGGTTTCTCTACAATACTCTTACTAACTTTACCACTTTATTTCTCAATACTTTCTCTCTTTCCTCTAGAATCTCTATCGGACTCTCTACATATGATAAATCTGCCTGGAGCTCTATTGGCTCATATTCTATTACATGCCTGGAGTCTGGATTATATTTCTTGAGCATCGATACGTGAAAAACATTGTGAATGTGCTCCATGTGCGGGGGTAACGCCAACTCGTCAGCTACTTTACCAATGCGCTTTAGGATTTCAAAAGGTCTGACATATCTTGGGCTTAGCTTCCCTTTCTTCCCAAACCTCGTTAGTCCTTTCCACGGTGATACTTTCAATAATACTAAGCTTCCTTCTTCAAATTCCATGTCTTTTCTTGACTGGTCTGCATATTTCCTCTGACGATCTTGTGCGGCTATTAATCTCTTCTGGATAATTTCAACAACTTCCTTTGTCTGCTGCACCAATTCAAGTCCGAGTATTTTGCATTCTCCTACTTCGTCCCAATATACTGGAGATCTACATTTGCGTCCATAAAGGGCTTCATAAGGTGGCATCCCAATGCTGGCGTGATAACTGTTGTTATAAGAAAACTCTACCAGGGATACATGCTCGTACCAACTTCCTTTGAAATCAATAAGACAAACATGCAGCATGTCCTCGATTGTTTGGATCTTTCCTTCACTCTAGCTGTCCGTCTGCGGGTGGTAAGTTGTACTCATATTCAATCTTGTTCCTAAACATTCTTGAAAACTCTTCCAAAATCTCGAATTACATCTTGGATCTCGATCAGATACGATAGACACAAGAATTTCATGACGAACTACAATTTCCTTCAGGCACCTATGGATCAACTTATCGAGCAAAAATCTTTCGTTTATAGGCAGAAAATGAGCTGACTTGGTAAATCTATCCACTATAAGCCAAATGGCATCATGATTAGTTTTTTTTTTGTGCTTGGTAACCCCAACTATAAAATCCATGGTGATGTGCTCCCACTTCCAAACTTCTAATGACTGTAGCAATCCACTTGATCTCTGATACTCTACTTTAACTCTGTTGACATATATAACATCTGCTAATTCATTCCACAATTCCCCACTTCATATCTAACCACCTATAATTTCCTTTAAATCTCTATACATCTTGGTACTCCCTGAATGGATTGAATACCTCAAATTATGAGCTGCCTGTAAAGTTTCATTCTTCAGTTCCATCACTGGTGGAATCCAAATTTTAGAAGAAATCCTAAGAATACCTTGATCGTCCTTTTTGCGTGCACTATTCTTCCCATACTAAATGATTTATATCCTGATCTACTACCTCTTCCTGACACTTCTTTATCTTTTCTAACAATCCCAACTGAAAAGTTACACTTATATATTCTCACTCCTTTTTGGATCATGCACTCTGACTTCCAATTCCAACTTCTAGAATTCCATAGATAATTCTTCTGGTACAGTCTCTATGTTCATCCTCTCTCTTTCTTACTTATCTCTTGCCACTACATTTGCTTTTCCTCGGGAGTTCATACTTCAAACTCTTATGGTCCGTATATATCTCACATCTTTCTCTATACTTATAATATTTCCCAATCTTTCAAAATGAATATTATTGTTGCTTTTAATTCCCAGTTATGAGTAGGGTACTTCTGCTCATAAGGTTTCGGTTGTCTGGATGCATATGCAATAACTTTATTGTTTTGCGTCAACACACATCCTATTCCCTTACGAGAAGTATCACTATAAACTACCAAATCCCCCTGATGCTTTCAAAGTGATAAAATAGGTGTTGTAACCATTCTTTTATTTAACTCCGCAAAGCTTTCTTCACCCTTCTCCATTTCATATAACCTTCTTGCTTTTCCTGGTTAACTTCATCTCTAATATTACAACTTTCAAGAAATCTTGCACAAATTTCCAATAATAACTGGCCCATGATAGAACTTCTTACTTTTGTTGGTGCTTCTGGTCTTTCTTCATTCATACTATCTTTAATTTTTTCTGCTGAATCCCCTTTTTGTCTCCTCCTTACTGACTGTCTATACTAAGAATTATACCTCCTGCCATTAAAGTTTTCACCTGGTAAACTCTTTTTATACTGCTTCTTTCTTCTTTGACTCCTCAACTATCATTGTATAGGTTGCATGGTTCTTCTTAATTAACGCAAGTATATCTTATCCAAATTCTTCCTTCAAAATTCTACTCATCAAATTTAAATATCACTGGTATATCAGTTCATCCCACTAACATTTCTAGAATTTTATAACAACAGTACTGAGTTCTGAAAATCATTTTTGATATGTCCATAAGTTCAATCTTCACTTGGTAATATACCCAGTCTTAAATCAATCTTATAAAAATACCTTGCTTCGTTCATTTAGTTAAACAAATCATTGGTTTCGAGGTAACAGATATCTGCTCTTGAGAGTAAACTTGTTGAGCTTTCGCTAACACATAATCTCACCCTTCCATCTTTCTTATTAACACATTGTGCCGGTGCACTTTAAGGGGGTACGCTAGGTCCAGTTGCTTTTTCTTTTAATCATCTCATCTGTTTGCTCTGGTAACTTCTTCATTTTATCTGGTGCCATTCTGCGCGGGGCTTTGATCACTGGCTTCATTTCACGTACTAAATCAATCATAAACACATTTTCTTTATCTAAAGGAAATATTGGTAACTCATCTGGAAATATGTCTTGATACTGTAAAATCTTCAAGTTCGGTCTGCTCCTAACTCTTATTTATAATTGCCATGGCACTTATATTTTAGTCACTGTAATCTTAAATTATTTTTAACAAATTCTTTACTTTCCTTTGTCCTTTAAACTTCTTCCTGTTCTCCTTTGGCGTCTCCAGAACTATCTTCCGTCACGACGGTTTACCTGGGCATCACACTTGAATAGTTAATCCACTCCTTATAATAATATCAAATCTTTTTATCTCCAATGATATCAATTCTTCACATCTTAATTCCAGAAATATCGATTCCGTTATTGGTACTTACATATTTAATGACTGCACGTTCTTAATTTGCTAGTCCTTTAGTCCTAGACTTATTGATTCGACAGGATAATTCATCTTATCAATAAAACCTTGAGAAATATATGATCAAGTTGCTCCCATATCTTTTAATACTTTAACGCATAAGGTATCCGTAATAATCTTCCACGTCATCATATCCATATTCTAAATAATATATCGCAAATTCTCGTTCTCGGAGACGTATCCCTTATTGAAGTAGATTCCCTTAACTGTTAATGCATCCCGGGCTAGGGACAGTGATTTGTAATTTTCACCATATGCCCTTGTTTCCTTCCCATGCATGCGAGGTAGATGAGACTTTGCCCGCTGAGTGTATAATACGTTAACTTTTGTTTGAAAAACTCTCACAAGGAACAACGGTACAACGAAACAAATAGAAGGATTCACAATTTTAATAAACGTAGAGTTGAAGAGAAAGAAGAAGTAATGATTTGAATATGAATGAGACAACCACATTAGTACTGAAGATGGCCAGTCTTTCATACCGTGTGGCATACAGCACATGATTAGGTGGCGTCCCACCCGACTCTTTGTCATTCCGACAAAGTGTTTCATCATAACACTGTTTGTCCCAATCAGAAAGCAAAACCCGAGGGGAACAATTAAATTTGAAAGGAATGCAAAATTCTCCGTTTTGATGTTATCAGAAAGAATTTATTAAGAAAGGAGTTCATACATTTTTAGGAATTAAAAAGGAATATACGCTGTAATGTTGAGGACAAGGATGATACCATTGTTCACCATCCACATTTCACTTGTATTCATCTTTCGAGTTTGATTGATCATATCCCAATTGAATCATATAGTAACTTTAGAAGTATGCTAAAATGCCTTCGTAACTAAGCATTATGGTAGATTCTTACTTGTTAAGTCTCACATCTGTAACGTCGTACCTACACGTATAATACTTTAACAATTTGATCATAATGGCGCTCTTATCAGATAACCTTGAGTTTCCTCTTTCTAATTTGGAATAACCGTAAATCATTCAACATAATGATCATTTTATTAATAATATTCTTCCTTTAGAAGAGTCTGAAAATTTTCCCAATCTTCTTCGGTCATGCTCAGGCTTCCGTTGAATCAATGAATTCTTCGAACTCTGATAATCCCAGTAATTGGATGAATAGTTATTCCATACGCTGGTTTTGTTGTTAATCTTATCAAACAATATTTGTACCTTCTTGTTAGGAATAACCAACTTCCTCATAATCGCAGATTACTTCGTCCTCTGAATTAACAATACTAAATCTAAAATAATATCCTTCCAGCTAATCCGAGCCTTTTGACAAACAAGAAACTCAAGTATTAACTTGACAACCGATGTTTAAAACTTATTTTATTCGAAAAGGCTTTTAGAAATGTTGTGAGGAAAAATCTTTTTCGAAAACTTGTTAAAAATTTTGAAAATTTTGAAAATCACATCTCTGGTTGTCCTCACTATATGAGTTGGTTGTTGTCCTTCTTATGACCAAATACCAAGTTAAAGAAATGATCACTCAAAGGTCCATTCACTTCCATTTATCTCCTCTCCTTCATTGGGTCTATTATCTTCCTTAATCGATGTAAACTTCAATTGTCGTTGCATGTTATCTTATTCGCAGCTTCACATTAAGGCTCCCATACTGGTAGTACTCTCGTTAACCACTTTGCAATCATTGAGTGGAACAGACTATCCCATAGTCAACAAGTCAGCTAATATCACATCATTACAACATCATTAATTTCAAGAAATCTTTAGATCCCTCATCTCCTCTAACCCTCTTTCTTCAACACTTATCTACTCCATTCCACAAGCTAGTCATGAGTGGCCTAATTACTAATAGCTTCTTTTAACCGGATACAGCCATCCTCCAGAACACTTGAATCTTCTTTCTAAACTCCTTCTCACCTTAATTTATATCTCAATACTCACCGTTTACTGCCGCTATCGCGTCCCTTCTCGCAAACGCTGTTGTTTCGGTAGAAAGGTTTTTAAACTAAGGATGTAGAATATGGTGTATAATAGACAGAAAAGATACATTCATAGTTGAATGTTCAAAAGAATAAGAATAAGCAAATGAAGGTTCTTGAATAGGTGGTCTCATATCGAGAGATGATAGAATAACGTTGAATAACTTGGAGAGGTGCAACTATCATAACAGAAAGTAATACCATTAATACTGATGGAGAACAAGGCGCAAATCGAATGTGGGAGAAGATGACGATCCTTAAACGGAAGGTTCCAAAAGATCAGTTGATGCAGGGAAATCAGGATCTGCCATTGCCGTTGCCTGGATATCACGTCGCTAGTCAAGAATCCCGAATCGCAACACGAACCGTGCCGGAGACCTACTATACAGTCGCACTCAACCTCACAATGACCTATCTTTCTATTTCCTATTCCTAATCCTAACCCTCTACCCAATCTCGACAATCTAGGCTTGTTTCAGTGACTTATAACCTGTAGCTCTGATACCAACCAGTGGCGCCCTCCAAACCCGGGTCAGAAGTTTGGGGTCCACAACATAAACACAATATATCAACCTGTATAAGAAATATTATTTATAATGACCCTACTTCACAAAACCACGGATCGCAACAGGTTAAAGTATGAAAACAAGCCATAACCTTAATTATTACATCGTACCAAATCCCAACTAATTTAACTTACAATTGATAATAAAATCATTCTTACAACCTTGTTATCTCACTACTGCCATAAGCTCCTGCTAGCTCGATCAATCATAATCTGGAATCCTAGCTCGAACATTGAACTGGGAAACCTTGCTATCAACCGTATCCTTCTTAACTGTAGAATATATAAAAAGATTCGCAAGAGTGAGCTAACTAGCTCAGCAAGTCATATTATCAATAACTGAGGTTAGACAATAATAAATGAGATGATTCAAAGGAATCAAGTTTCTTGTTAAACAATCAATAGAATTGGATTATTCATTTTAAGTTTTTAAACCAAGGTTAGACTGCTGATCAGTCACGCACTAACCCCGAGCAAAGCACACAGCACTGCTCTAACTACTGGATCCAAGGCACACATTGGCCTAACTTGACCATCGATATGGTCTGACCACGAATCTGGTCCATACAAAGAAAACTATCCAATTCTAAAGCATTTCAATATGATAAACAATAGAGTTCAATAAAACCAGATCATAATCAATAACCATAAAACATTTGTAAAAGAGCATGGTAAAAGTTCATAGTTACCAAAAAGGGTATGTCAAAATACATAAAAGAAGTGGCCTCCAGCCGGTAGGATAATCGGGTATTAGATGAATAGTGTTTTTCCAAAGTTTTAGTGCTTTGATATCACAAGGTATGGTTAAGTATAAAAGTTTTTGTATATATAAACAATTTTGTTCCAGTGTTTGGTATATGATGGATATATATTTGTGGTGTAGTATCGTATTTGTGTGGTTTAATATTTGGTAAATCCACAAGAAATGGTTCACAAAGAATAAGGCTTACGGCTCAAAGATCAAATGATGTGGCTCAGGTTCAAGGCTGGAGGATTCAAAGTATTTCCAATATAAAAGAGAGCTATTTTGAATATTAACAACAGGTCACAAGAGAATTTAGAAATATTTGCAATAAATCTCGAGAAAGGTTTAGAAGTACTTGCCTTATCATAATTGATTCCAACCTCACTTGTACGTGTCTACGACTCTATTCAACCACCATTCATCTGTTTCTCCTATGCCTTGCTTCTAATCTCTGCTCATTTGCTGTATTTTCTACATGTCAATTCTATTTTCTGATCACCTGCTTCTCCTTCTTACGCCTTGCTTACTCTGCTAGGCATCATAAGTATCTATCAATATTCCACTCATACGATTCTGTTCAACACATACTTTATCTACCCTTCGTTTCACCTAAATCCGATTAACGGATTGAAAGTTATGCCATAAACAATAATCATCAAATATATAAACCGACAGTCAATCAACAAGTCACACATAATACATCACGTAATCAATGACATATCATTTATAAAGACATTTTGGGTCATAAATAGGCTTTCTAGTATTTAAAATGATTTTTAAAATATTTTTCGGAATTAAAACGGGTCGTTGGATCAATTTCGGAATAATAAACAGGGTTCGGTTGGCCAATTCTGGCTCCGAAACAATTTTAGAATAATTATCGAGCCTTGAAAATAATTTAGAATAATATTTTAAAGCTCGAAACTATTTTTCGAAATTTTTAAATCATTTTTAAATAATTAAATCTAATTAAATAATTAATTAAAAATCAATTAATAATTAATTAAATCAATTAATCAATTAATTTTCGAATTAATTGACTAATTAATCAATTAAAAATTAACTGAAATTAATTAACTAATTAATCCAGATTTATTTGTGAATTAAAAATAATTTTCGGAATTAAAATAATAATTTTTAGAATTTTCAGAAATTAAAAACGGATTTTTATAATAAAAATAAATAGGAAATATGATTTTTAAACATTTTTAAAATAGGAATCCAATTTTTGCAAAGTCTGGAAACTTCAGAGACTAGACTTCATCATCTACAAAACTACAGGGACTAAACTGCAATTTTGCAGTCCAGTCGCCGGAAAACACAGGGGTGGCCGGAGAACACGATTCCGGCCTCCTCACCTTGCCACAAGCTCCAGATCACATCTACGGATTACCAGGAACATAACCATGCAATCAAATCGATCTAACAATCCCTGAGTTGGCCGGAATTTGGCCGTGAAGTTTGCCAGTTTCCGGCGAACTTCGGAAATATTCAAAACACAACTCCCTTCTCTACAGACCTCGTTGATTCATGAAATTTATACGACTGGATTGCAAATTTTACAGGGAACACAACCCACTATAACACAACATCAATCTGTCACAGAATAAGAAACCCCCAAATTTCAATTAAGAACATTCATACAGGTTATAAACCCTAATTTTGAAATTCGAAAATCAAACTCAGATTTGAACATATTATTGAACTCCAAATCAGACGTATAACATATGAAAATCATCAGGAAAACAAGCTCTACAATATGCAATCATCAAATCATACAAACAATCATCCGAACAAAAATTCATATTTTTAATAAAATAAATTCAAAAATAAATAAATTTTTAGAAAAATAACCTTGATTTCTGCAGTGAAACAAAGCTCAGAATCTGATAGAACACTTCAAATCCTTCGTTTTGGTGACTCAAGCTTTGAAAACAGAGATCGGTAACGCCTTCGTTTTGCTGTTTGATTCTTAGAACAGTTTTAGAAAATTAGGGCTTTTCTCTGAAAATTATATAATTAACTATCTGCAATTGATTTTGATACGAAATAAAATACGGTAAAAGGCTATTTATAATTACGGAGAATTAGTATCCCGTTGGATCATTCCGAATATAAAACGGTACGTTTATTTATAAAAACTGATCCAAACGGTATCGGTTTTCGGGATAATTATCCAAATCAGTACAATTTGTATTGCGGTCTTGGTCTCAGCGCCTGGTTGCACGTACTACGAGGTGATAATTGGGATAGTTTAATAAAAAGCTCCCGTTTATCAAAAATACGGGTTTTATTGATTTACCGAAACGAATATTGTATCGAAAATGTTGCGCCGGGACCCGCGCAGGACAAACCGTACACCGGATCGAAAAAGTCGAAACATGGAAAATGCTCGGAATATTGCAATTAGGTTAGGAAGGAGTTCTCGAAAGAGTTTCGGGTTCCAAAAATGTAACAACGGTTGACGTCGGTTGGTTCCCGTTTTTATAAAAATAGATTTTAATTACCTGGAAAAAGATTTTAGAAATTTCATATGATTCTTATAAATCCATAAACCAACATAAAAATAATTAGGAAGATATGACAATTATCTATATTTTATTTTGGACATATAAAAATTAAAATACTCAATTAGTATTATTTTTGAATATCCAAGTACAGATAACACTTAACAATTAGCTCACAAAATAGATACTTAACACACATACTAATTATTTATTAGCAAAAATAATTACACGATATATCTCGGATATTACAATGGTCAGCACATCTACTGCTCTTGTAGCTAAAGGTCAACAACAACAACAATCTCAATAGTCGGAGAGAATGGTACAGTTTTCCAAGGTTGAGGAAAATGTGATAGTAGCAGAATATGATCCTCCTACTACAAATCAATCCAGTGATGATTTTTATTCCTTGGAAGAGCTGGAGCAATTGGAAGATGAGTCAATGGCCTAGATTGTCAAGAGATTCTCCAATGTCAGATTCAAGAGAAATCCCAAGTTCAAGTACAAGTCTAACTACAACAAGATTCCAGACAGGTGGATCTTCATCCTCTAACACCAGTAGTGGTGGATACAAAACAGGGATGGTTGATCGGAGCACCATTAGATGCTATAACTGCAATGAGTTGGGACACTTTGCCACAGAATGCAGGAAGCCAAAGCAAGTAAGGAAGAACTCTTATGATTCAAATCAGAAGCGTAACTCTGAAAGGGCTTACCTGGCAAAGGGAAGAAGCTGGGATGATATTGAGAGTGAAGATGAAGAAGATGAGAATCTTGCTCTTATGGCTATTGATGGAAAAGCTTCATCGTCAAGAAAAGAGGTAAAATTTACTGATGCTGAATTAGTTTATCATCTAGGAGGTTCCTTAGATTGTGCTCATCGTGATAATGAACTGTTAAGTCAGCAGATCAAAGACCTTGAGAAAGAGGTCAATGAATTAAGACTTGTGCACATTAATCAAGACAAGTTAAAAGAACAAGTATCTTTTCTAGAGAATAGAGTTGACTGTTATAGACAACTCGAAACTATTCTCAAAGACAAGATCACCGGTCTTGAGACTAAGGTTATATCCTACTTCAATTCTTGTTCGAAGGCTAAAGTGTTCTACAGTAAGCAAGCTGTTAATCAAACATCTGGAATAGGTTATGATTACAATGCTGCTATTGGAGAATTAGGCATAAACTTCCCTCCTCATGTATATGCTAAAGGTAGGGAAGTACTACATGTGCTTAAGGGTGTTGATGAACCCCTCTATAAAGCATCAATTGCTGAACCATTTGATGCGACCTCTTCTATTATTCAAGAAGAAATGTGTGCTGAAGATCATGCTAATGAGAAGGTTGTTTTCAAGTCAAGTGTGTCGAAAGTTCCAGTCAAAGTTGTGAAAGCAACTGAGACTAACTCAGACACACATGAGTTGGATAACAAAACTGTCATGTCTACCATGCATAATTTTCCTGTTGTTAATCTCTCTCATAAAGCATGTGGTGTTTCTAATTGTATGTCTTGTGCTTTTAATATGATGTATGCTTATTTTAATGGTAAGCATGTTTCTAGTGATAAGACTACTCCTCGTTAGCATGTGAATAATAAGAAGCATGATAGGTCTAAGACTGCTAGTCCTTCTAAGGCTAGAAAGGAGACATTTGTGCCTAAGCCTAAATAGAAATTTGTTAAGGCTATTTACAAGGTCAAATGTTCAGTCATTGAGAAAGTGGAGACCATTAAAGTTAAGAATGTTGTTTTGCCTGACAAAGGTCAATTCTACAAGTATGTCGGGCCCAACCAAGTTTGGGTTCCGAAGAAGGTCTAATCCATTTGAAGTGCAGGGCAGTAAACAGGTGGAACCGGTAGTGTGGATTCTTGACAGGGGATCGTCAAGACATATGACCGGAGATAGAGCCCTGCTATCAAATGTGGTTGAGAAAGCTGGCCCACTGGTTACCTTTGGAGATAACAGCAAAGATTTATCTGAGGGATATGGCTGTTTGCAAGCTGGAAATGTTATCATTGTAAATTTGTATATTGTGCTGGTTATTATCAGGAAGCAGTATCTAACATATAGCACCAGTGACTAGACTTGAGAATATTACGACATATCAGGCACCTGATGCACATTACATTTGGAATTGGACTCTAGTAAGATGTGTACAAGTGTAATCCTGGTTGGTGAGTCAAAAGAGGAAGTCAGTGCACCACAGTACATGGACTTTGCAGCTGCGGATCTATTGGACTATGCAATCTCTTCTTCACAATCTCACTTCAGGTTGGTATGAACTAGTGTACTACTCAAGCAATCGTCAAGAACATGGTATGGCACTCTAACTGAAGTTACAGTTTAATATGAACTAGTAGAGTCATCATATTATTAACTTTCTTATCACTAGGCACAAACATATTGTTTTATATGTGCAGTGAGTTTTAGGAGAAAATCAAACTTCTTTCTACATTAGTGATTTCTTATTTCATTAAAATCTTTTGAAATCACTATTGTACATCATCTCTCTCAAAAGATTAAATGTATAATTTTCATCCCTTAAAGATCTTAAGTACATTTTCTCTCTATTACCATATGTTCTGTGATACAGTTTCAGTCTCCAATGACTTTCTTTCATTGACAGTCATGAGGTTGAAAACCCACAACATCTATCCCAGACTGTAAAGACAAACACAGAAACAGAACCAACCAACACTCTCTTACCACTAAATGTAGTATGAATGAGCGCGAGGGAGATAGTGCCTTAGTGCACCATATTAGGAAGGTTCTGAAGTCAACCCAGTAGCTATTTCTCCTACATAGATGAGTAGTGTTTAAACCGAGACAACTGCTAGCTCCCATACATCTTCTCAAAAAGATGTAATGGCTGAAAAGGCACAAAAACAGTTACTAGATTCATCCTCTCAACAGGGTGCGTCTATTGAAATTTGCCTGTCGGCCAGGGTATCCGATGTAGTGTCATCACCTCAAACATAAACAATTCTTGATGCACAAGGAAAGATTACACACACAAAGGATGAGTTGACGGAAACAAGAGTTTCGACTATTTTAAGGTCAGATTCGATTGTTCAAGGTTCGTTAATGGACCAATTGCCTTTACAGGTGTTAGGAGAGGATACTGATCCAAAAGCCATATGTCAGTGGTCAGTGTCTACCTCCCCAGGCCTAAATCCCCTGGATGCATCTGCGGATAGTGGATTTGATAGATCGGCAACTTGTTGACAATGATTCAGATATTACGTGATGAGTCACAAGGAAATGTCTTCACAGACATTAGAAGGGAACTTTGATCTTTATGCTAAATTCGTTGGATCATTGTTTACCTTCCCAGAATTCAAATCTGGAACCCTAAAAGGGAAACTAGCAACTTGTAGATTATGACTCAGATTCATCTGACGAGTTTAACAAGGATGGGGATTTGCGAACTCCCATTGCACCACCTGTGACCTCCTTAAGGATGGCTAAGGTGATTTTCCTTGCAGGTACAGCTGAATGTTGGAGCTATGAGAGGAGTGATACACTTGTGAGAATGAGTGTAAACACGAGTGGAGAGAAGAGTGAAACACATGTGAGGTACACTAAACAGGATCACACACTCACAGTGAGGAAGAAAGATGAAACTACTTGTTATTTCTTTTCCAACCAAGTGAAATATGAGAACTCCTTCAGACAACGGCATACATTCCTTTTCTAAGGGGGAGATAAAAGCTTAAGTAATAGTTTGGAGGATTCCTCAACTAAGGGGGAGAAATAGCAGGGAGGAAGAAAAAGATCCTACATATGTACACTACACCACACCATTGTTGTTTATAACTACGGATCCTATTGTACGGGAGAGATGGTAAATACAAGGTGATTTCTTAGTAAGGGAAGAAGCTTTTTTCTAAAAGGGGAGTACCATTGGTTTTTATCTGCGGATCCTATTGTACGGGAGATGTGGTAAATAAAGGTGATCTTCTTTAAGCAGTTGATTTTCATAGGGGGAGAAGCAAGAGAGATATGTGCTTCTCAACAGGAAATGTGGCTGTACAAAAGAAGATGAAACTACTTGAAGATATGTTCAGTCTAGAGGAACATCTATTTAGAATCTGGAAAATGTTAAATATAATCCAGAACTTTTCTGCTATTTACTTTGCATTTCTGTTTATATCTTTTTCTTATTTGTTAGTTGAGTTATCCTCTAGGTATTTATTGTTATTGTCTAACAAACAAATACGGGGAGATTGTAAGGCATATGTCATAGCCTATTTGTATATTCGAGGATTTAACTCAACTCAAATAAAAATGTAACAAGTAAGTAGTGGATCTACCGTCAAAGAGATCTCTCAAAGTAACATCCGTCAAAGGATTCAGAAACAAGGTTCATCAACAGACTTGAGGAATTAATTCACTGGAAGAAGTTCAAGAAATTGATCAAGCCTCAGTGATATAAATCAAGATTGTGGATTTAATTAAGTGACAGAGATCTTGTCAGGGTATCAGATAATTAGAAGGATTTAATCTGAAGAAAATCAAGTATCAAAGTCAAGACATGAAGGAACGTCACGAAAGTTAGTCACTCGTGAACCAGACAGTACATCGAGTGTCAACATTGAAGTGGTGGAATTGATTCATAATTTTCAGTGATTTTCAGAAGATTTTCAGAAGAATGGTTGCTGCTCAAGATTAGTATTAATTCTCTATTAATTAATTAAGTCATATAATTTAATTAAGAAAATAAATTATATCTGCAAAGATTAATTTATTGATTAATTGAATTAATTGATTAATTAATTCTGAATTAATATTTAGGATTTTCAGAATTTTAATTGGATTAAAATCTGTTTTAAATCAGCAAGACAATTGAAAATGAACTAGCATGACAATCTGGATTGTCATATCGATTGTCATGCCAGGCCATTTTCAATAGTCTCACCGAAAGTTATACTGGGAGGAGGATTGTCTTGCCAGTTCATTCTGATAGTCTTGCTAGTTCATTCAATTGTCTCACCGAAAGTCTTGCTAGCTCAATGGATTATCTTGCTAGCTCAATGGATTGTCTTGCCAGTTCAAGTAGGTCTGTTAATTGAATTATAAAGACAGGAGCAGCAGAAGTCATTCTCAATTATCCAACAACTCAAGAACAAAAGAAAAGCAGCCGCAGAAAACATTTTATTTTTTATCTGCTAAATTCAAGATCACATTTCTAGTTATTAAAGTTAAATCCAAACAACTAGAAATCATTCTCTTGTTCTTGTGTAACTATCTAGCGGATCAAAATCCCTAGAACTTAATCTCAAATTGCGTTTAGCATTTGAATCTTTTTATTGCAAAAATAGAAAAAGTTCATGTCGAATTTATTCTAGATTTGTGATAATTAATTTGAGATTAATCCCTTGTAATCGATGCAGTTGTTGTAATACCTTTCAAATTTAATAATATTTTTATTTAACTTGAATTTTGTTTCAATTTTTTATTTCACACTAAATTCGATTAAAAGGTGTAGTTTGTATTCAACCCCGCCCCTTCTACAAACACATTGGGACCTAACATTTTGGAACCTAAAACCACCATTGAAATCAAGAAACAAAAGAAAAGTTACTATTTATACTATTCATTCTCAACTTTCTTGATTTTATTTCACCCATCAAACCTTAATAAAAAGAGATCAAAGATTTATCTTACCTTAGTTTGGTTGTTAGGAAGCTTGAGAGTTAATGGGAGGATTTAACCATGGCTAGAACTTGATGTTTTGAATTTGATTTCTCTTGTTTTTAGGAAGGGGCCGAATGAAGCTTGATGAAGAAGTGGGGAGAGAGTTTTTATGCTTGCTTCCTTGGTTGCTTCTAGGAAATTATGTTGGTGATATCTTATATTGATTTGATATTCTCTAGTTTAGAATCATAGGTTTATTCTTGTTGCCAAATCCATGGACAAATCTAACTAGCTTCCTAGTTTACAAGTTAAGCTACTTGTTTTACCTTCCTTAGCTCACTATTTCATTAGCCTTGGTTGATCATCCTATATCTAGCTCACTATTTGATAAAGTAACCATGGTTACTTTCTTACCATGGTTAGTTAGTGCGTTACGTTTATTTAATCGTTTACGCCTTCACTCGGTCGCTTAAACGTTTTCGTAATACTTCCTCGTAAATGGTTCGCGACGTAATTTCTTTTACATTTATTACTTATGTTTTGAATTATCATACTTGGATATAAATCCGTAGGGTTTTAATCTTGTAATTATATTGTGATTCCCGTAATCCTTGATGAGTCGTAAATATGGTCATTTTTCAAAGTTCATTTTCTTCAAAAACTAATAGTGTTTACATACACTCATTTGGTACGTATAATCATAATATCAACTCCGAAACTCATTTTCTCATGCACTACATAGTGTGACCTCAAAAGTTTTTCCCGTCCGTTAGGGTTACTATTCATTAAACGTTTTACAAGGTCTCAAAAATTCGAGTTATTACAGTCTTCCCCTCTAACAAGAATTCCGTCCCGGAATCAATTAGAAAATAAGCGGGGATATATATTCCTCATTGCGTCTTCAAGTTCCCAAGTTGACTCTTCGACATTTTGATTTCTCCATAGGATTCTAACCAGCTTCATAGTCTTGTTCCTCAGCACTTGTTCTTTTTGGTCCATTATCCTT